>NC_081784.1:25289045-25589045 GCF_963082965.1 Carassius carassius
CTATGTACTGTACACAGTGGAATTGGCAACTGTGTAAATGTAGACGCAATGTAAGTTTACAAATAAAAGCCTCTTCCAAATGAATAAATGTTAATATAATGTAATGAACAAACGTAACGAAATTTACTGTTTTAGTATTTCTGTAGAGCAAAGTCATAATGGTATGGTGTGGTATGGATGATGTAGAGATTTTGGGGGTCAAACGCGCTCTGGGACGATTAAGATTGCCTAGTGTGAGCACACATTCTCCTGCATCCCGCACACACACAAGTCTCTACCAGCCCAACAAAAGTTTGATCGTTGCACAGCACTAATTATATCATGTTTTTTTTTATTTTTTTTATAAACTTTCACTTTCACTCAGATTGTTATAATTTAATTTGCCTTAAATTAGAAAAATGCAAAATAGAAGCATTTAGTGGTCTCAGACTTTTGGATAGAAAACAATTTATGTGCAGTCACAGATGTGCGACAATCAGACTCAGAATTGAATCTGTTTTATAATACAAGTTTAACTTTTTTACTTGTTTAATTCAAAAATTATATAATGTGGAAGTGTTTGATGTCAGACTTATCATTTCTTTGTTAAAAAATAAAAGTTTGTTTCGGTTCACCAATAAATAAAGACATAAAAATATCAAGTGAGGTAAAGATCTTTTCTGTAGTAATGTTCACGGTCTCTTTCTAATAACTGCATTAGGCTGCATTAATAATCGCATTATCAATGGCTCAAGCCATTGGAATTAGCAACAGAGGGGTGAGAATATTAGTATATTCCAATATTAGAAATATTAGTCCTACACGCAAGAGCATTTTATGAACAAAAACCTGACAAATGTCTTGAAACACATCATCTGAACAATGTCTTGAGGTGTGGGGACTGTAGTATAATTGGAATAACTGACTCTGGTCCATTGAATTATTAGACAATAAAGCACACCTGTGTGTGCATTACTAGCAAAAAATAATAATAATAATAATTAATGTCGATACTTACTATGGGATATAGTGGGATAATTACTTATAAAGACTGTGGATAAAATTTTGATCACATCGCCAACCACAAGGAATGCGTGCAGTAAAAAGAAAAGACATTAGGCGCTGGACAAAAAGAGAGCAGGAGAGAGAGATTAAAAGCTGTGGAGGTGTGTCGGGGTCTCGGAGGACTGCTGAGGTGGGCTGTACGGACACAGAGCCATCAAAAGGAGATAACAGACCCCATTAAAACGAACATTACACCCAGTTCTACTGCTTCCAAGTGAACAGTGAATACTTTCATTTAGTGACTGCAGTAAAATTTGGCCTTAAAGTGCTAAATTAAGTGGGTATTTTTTAGCATTCACTTTGCTTTAATAGTGGCCGTTTTTCTTTGCATGGTCTTACTGACAACCCTGTTATTAAAGCGCATCTGAATGTACTGCATTACAGAAGAGCACAAGCTGTATATAACAAATATGTGTCAAATATATGAAATGGAGAATAAGATTTGAGAGCTGCAGAGGAGAGAATGATTTTAAGTACAAGTAAAGTCACCTGCATTTACATAGCACTTCATATAATATTGATTGTTTCAAAGCAGCTTCAAAGTAATACACAGAAAAATTATTCAAATAGGAGATAAATGTGGGCTAACCAAGATAAAAATTATTTGTATTTATTTTTTAAGTTTGGTCATACTTTAGTTTGGTGACCAATTCTTAGTTAACTAACTCTTAACTATGACTATGGGAGGACTTAAGAGATCAATATTAAGGTCATGCAGAATAAGACATTAATTTCTGCTTTATAAGTACTGATAAACAGACAATATTCTAGTAATATGCATGCTAAGCAGCAAATAGTTAATAGTGTTTATTTTAAGTTACCAATGTTTATTTTACCTTATTATATTTTAACAAATGTATGTTTGTATACCATTAATGATAAATCAATGAATATAAAAGACTTTTTCATTTAAGATTTTTTTTCTAGAAATATAAAAAAGAAATATTTTTTAAGAAATTATAATAATTGATCATGCCGACTATTTAATGAGGCTTTTTTTTCATCATGATATCAATATTTCACCACCCAGTAATTCCAAAATTATTGAACTTAATATCAATATTTAAAAAATTGTATTCAGAAATTAAAAACATGTTCAGGGGGTGGTGTTGGCGCACTGGATAAGACACATGCCTTTGGTGTGAGAGACCCGGGTTCAAATCCACTGTGTGACACCAATGTGTCCCTGAGCAAGACACTTAACCCCTAGTTGCTCCAGAGGCGTGCGACCTCTGACATATGTGGCAATTGTAAGTCGCTTTGGATAAAAGCGTCAGCTCAATGAATAAATGTAAATGTAAATCATAGACAAGCCATTATGTATGGATCATATTTAACTAATCAATTCAGACCAAAAATTATCAAGTCAATGATCTGAGTAATGGCCACTATTCTGTGCTGTTCCTCATTCAGAACTGTAATATGACAGAACACTATAATTATAGTACATGAGTAATATAGACAACTTTAACTGTTTCGTTCTGTAGTAGCTTTAATCACTACAAATGGTTATTCATGAAAAACAAACTGCAAGGAGGTTCTTCAAAAGTAGAAATCTTCTATTTGTGATCCACTGGGGTATCATCCAATTTACTAAAATGTACTGTCCAAAATGACAAATGTATTATGAAGACCGGTCTGAAATGCTGAACTGAAAGTGTAGATGCAATCACACGTGCAAATACACACATTTGCAGCCATCAGCAGTTCTATCAGTTATGCATGGCCAGTGATCACACTTCACTGTGGAATCCCCTCCTTTAAAAGCCTCTGCTCGGTTTGCCATCACTTTACATGCAACTGCTGTTTTCCTGGCTCAGCTGTCATGGACTTTGGTATCATGTGAGGGGTGGATTAGAAAACAGGGCCCGGTTGCATAAAGCACCTTAAGTGTAATTTTCCCTTAAGATTGCCCTTAAGTTTCCCTTACACTAAAAGGCATTGCATAAAATATCCCTTAAATGTTACTTAATGGTTTTTTTTAGGTTAAACGTCATAAACCATAAGAATTTCTCTTAAGTATCCCTTAAAACCCATGTGTTGCATAAAGCCCGTTAACTGTCATTTTCCTAAGGATAACATGGGTTGGAAAATGTCACCTTAAAGGAAAACGCCACCGTTTTTCCAGTGATAACTATAATGTATGGCGTAAGAGCACTTCGCAGCACTTCGAAAATTGTAACCGTCTTTAAATAGAGAATACATGGGAGTGTTAGGAAGCTTCTAAATTCATCCCTGTTTGGATCCTAAGGAATGAATGGTGCTAAGCTAAATGCTAGCATAGTGGTACCGCGTGCCGGTATGCATCAACTCGTCTAATCTGAGGGAAGAACATATTGGAATATGGAAAAACGGTGGCATTTTCCTTTAAGTGTTAGCCTACACTAAAGTCTTCTACAAGACATGATCGGCCACTTTATATGTTAAACAGCTTTTAATTTATGCATTTATTCACACATAAACATTGATCACATACAGCACATAATTAGCTTAAACGTGAGTGTACGTCACACTCGATGACAAATATTTATACCATAATATTTTATTCCTGAATTTTCCTACATATTACCTGGAGATGACTTGAAAAACGCATATAAATATATTGCTGCAATTGTTTGATGTGGCCAATTGGAATATTCAATTCTGAATTTTGCACAACCTTGGCAAAAAAAAAAAAAAAAAGAGAGAGACTGAAACTCACTCTCTGGCTGTTTCTCATTGGGTGTGATAGAGCGCACGAAGTCCTGTGGAGTCATGTAAACCTCCGCGTCTCCGTGCTCACTGATGATCTTCAGGGTGGCAAAGTAGCGAAATATCTTGTCTGGGGTGGAGTAAGCTCTGATCCGATTCTCATACTCCATCACCTGTATTACACACACACAGAAAAACACACTTACAGTCAATATCAATGCTGGGAAGTAACTACTTAACTTTTGTCTATATACTAAATTAACAAAATTTGTACTAGTGTGACAGGAGTTCAGGTGTTTTTTAAAACTGTGTAGTTTTACAGTGACAAGCTACTTTACTCAAGTAGCGTTGTAGCATAAACAAACACTATTACCATCATTGCATTGGTGTGCTGTGTTTACCCTTGTATAAAGTCCATATTAATGAATCATTGTGTGTAAATGATCAGGTACAGAAAATGATTCACCAATTCAATTGGTAAATTGTTGGGTAATTGCCAATTAGGAACTCAATATGAAATTGAAGTAATGGTCAGTGTGTCAGAAGTGCCTGAAGCTTTATTAAGAGCTGGGTCGAGGTTTGAGGTCCTGAATATATATGTAGTCCTAAAATACCTAAGGCAGTCAATGCACTCTGTGTCCAACCTAGTAACACCTGCGGTTATTTTCTGAGTAGGCAACAGTCATTAGTGGAAAAGAAGCTGTGAAATGTAATACATTAGCGAAATCTGCAACCTTTATAGTACTTTGTGATCAAATTAATTTTATATAAGAAAATATTGAATAAATAATATAATAATAAAATCTAATAAAGCATTCTAGATAGCTATAGCCTGCCAAGGCTGGACATTTACTTAACTAAATCTAACCCTCTGATCATTGCAATAGCTTGTCATTATGGCTGTCATAACAGCAACTATGGCAAAACAGCAGACAGTTTTGTTTTGAGTTATGAATCAAGATCAGCCTAAAAGTTATTAACAGCCTACGGTGATATGGCATGTATTAATTGAAAAATCATCCATTGCAGGTTGTGTGTCTCTTATTGTGATGGGTGTGTCTTTATTTTTTGGTCAAAGAACATCAAAATAAGCAGTAATAGAGGTCAGTGTCATCATTCTCATCCAGCCTTTGATGATGCTTCCTTTTCCACTATCTGGACGTCTTTAGCAAATGCCCATTTTGCAAGTGACTTATTATTCAGGCTACTGTAGGCTAATTAACACATTTTTCTAAGCTAATTGAGTGTCAGTTTGTGTGCAACTATTAGTCAACAGAAGTGACTGTAGTTGCAAGATGAGGTGATGACAATTTGGAGTTTAGGATATTGCCTGAATGCCTGCAGTAAGTGAGGCTTGTACTGAGAAACTGTACTTGTCAATCAATCCCTGAATTTCCTGAGGTCACTGCACACCACTGCTAACTTTTTTTATTTATACTTGTGTCAGATGAACATACTTGGTCACTGCATTGGGCATCACCATTATTTCAGGATTTAGCACCATAAGTATTGTCTTTTTAAGATGCTAGGTCAAGAAACACGTGTAGAGACCCTTGCCTTATGTTTTATTTAGTTGCTCTATATTTTACTCTTAACACACTCCAATACTAAAGGTTGAGGGATGTTGACCGCTACTAAAAAGATGTTCGAAAAGATGTCTCAGTGGGTTTTTGTCCATATAATAGATGATGTATTGGAAGTCCACTGACTTTCAATACATGAAAAAAAAAATTGTCAAAAACATTCCTCAAAATATCATCTTTTGTGTTCCACATAAGAAAGCAAGACAGAGTCTGACGTTTCTGACATTTTTCCCCCAAATTCTTAATCTGTGTATTTAAAAGACCCTAACTCATACGATTTACAGATTTTGCATAATATATAGTAGAGAAGTACACATATTCTGATGGAGAGTGTTTTACTGAGTTAATTGCTCACATAAACCTGACAGAAAACAAGACATACACAGATTGTCATGACAACTGCACAGCGATTTCATTTACACAGAACCAAAGCCTAAAATCTAAACTCTACTTTCTTGTTGCTGCCTTGCAAGTATTGATACTTTCTTCAGGAAATGCAGGAATTGAGTTTAACTGGTTTTGAATCCATTCAGATGACCTCCGGGTCTGGCGGTAGCACTTTTAGCATAGATCATTAAATCTGATTAGACTGTTAGCATCTCGCTCAAAAATGACAAAAGAGTTTCTATATTTATCCTATTTAAAACTTGACTCTTCTGTAGTTACATCATGTATTAGGACCGACAGAAAATGAAAAGTTGTGATTTTCTAGGCTGATGTGGCTAGGAACTATACTCTCATTCTGGCGTAATAATCAAGGAACTTTGTTGCCATTATGCCATACCATGGGTGCACCAGGCGCAGTGATATTAGGCAGCGCCTGGAAATAGATCATTGAATCGGATTAGAACGTTAGCATCTCACTCTTAAATTCTCGAAAATAGTCCCCAGCATCTCTGCTATTGCTGCAACTTCATAAACTAGCTGGGGATTATTTTCGATAATTTTAGAGTGAGATGCTAACGTTCTAATCCGATATAATGATCTATGCTAAGCTAAGCTAAAAGTGCTTCCGCCAGACCCGTAGATCGCTGAATGGATTTGAAAACAGTAAAACGTCAACTGTTTAACTCTAGGGGTGTAGGAAAATTAGACTATTTTCAAAAAAAGTGGAGTGTTCCTTTAAAGTGATGGTGTATGACATGTATGATTTTGAAATATTAAAGGTCGCGATTACATGAGTTCACATTTACAGAGAGGTAAATTTCACATTATACAATAAACACTCTTCCAGCACATGAGCACTTGCTGTGTCACAGTAAAAGCTGAAAAAACTGACGGCAGCTCAAATGTCTTTAAAATAATAATAGAACAATTTGATGCATGCTGTCTGTCTAATGAGAGCAAATGTACGCAACATTCACAGAGGGAGCTCTTTACATCACTAACTGCCATCTGATTGAATCATTCATACAGAAAGAGGCTGAGTGTGTGTGTGGTCATGTGTCACGGCTCTTGCTCTGTCTCGGATGGAAACACAGTGCATCAGAATCAGACATGTTGGCATCGAACTGGCACCCACAGTGGGCTGGCCGTGATGCCAGATGACATTGGCACACCAATGAGGGGTACAGAGAAAATGCACAAGCACCATAATACCCTAATGCCAAACATCACACACACTTTCCTTGATCTTTTGAGAGTTCACTGTACTATAAAAACGTTGTATGTTTCAAAACTAATGAAATAACTTGTTAAGCAAATGTAATTTCGTATGTTACTGCAAATTCTCCACAAAGGTTTCAACACATTGTGTCATGAAAACATTATTATGCACAAAGGATACATGGGTTGCTGCCTTGGCTAAAACAAGGTTTTATGATTAGGAGGCAGCAGACATATACCACTACTGTTAAACAGCAGAACTAATAATATAAGAGTAAAATGCTGTTAAGTTTGTCTGCTAAATTGGTTAACCTAATGCTGTTTCTGACTGTGTAGTACCTGTGACACAAGTGGCTGAAGTTTAGGAAAGTGCGAGACTAGTCAACTAGTTGACTAAATGGAGCAGCAGCTGCTAGTCGACATTGGAATTACTAGTCGTAATAAATGGTTATGTAAATTTTAACTGTAGTTTTTACAGTGTATTCTATAAATTTAAAATGTAAATGTGATCCTTTGGTACTCTACATATTAAGTAAAGCTCAAGTGTGTCATTTGTGCACCAAATGGAGCATCAACAATAGTTTTCAAATGGGTTTCCAGACCAATTTCCCATCTAACAGATGCCCCTGAACCTGTAGCCACTGGAGCAACTGTGGCTGTGTCGGCCAGGCCAGTTGCTCAAAAACAAAAAAACAAAAAACAGAGTAATGTTTTAATAGTTCACAGTGACACAATGTTCACACTCCTCAGGGGAATCACCAATGATTGGTTTACTGATTGTTTTATCTCTGAATATTCAGATAAAAACACTATAGCCATCTTAATGTTAACATAACATTATACAATTGAAAAAATTGCTGCATGAATTAATTAACAGTCCCAACTAATTTTATTTGAGCTGTTAACAAAGCTATAATCCAAAGTGTATTTCGGACAAAGGAAAAAATAATAATTAACGAAAATACCAATAAAGCTAAAAATCGAAGTACATCTCAAACAAAGCGATTAAACGAAGTGATACTCATTCTGAAAGAAACTGTTCTTTTAAGTTAACTCATACAAGATGGGAGTTTTGAATGAGGTATGTTTTTGTTCATGCGGACAGGGACGACAAAAGGGACAGGGATGAGATAGAATGATTGGCACTCGTGAAAAAGCATTTGCTTATTCGTTTTTTTTATTTCTCATAATATTCCAATTTCAGAATGCTTTAAAAAGATTACCAATGTGACACTTTAAAATGACTTTGATGGGGACACTCAAAATGACACGATAAATCTGGAAGCATACCGAAACACAACACAAAACATATGTTAACAAAATACACAGTGGGATTGATTCATGAAATATGAGCAGAATAAATGATATATAGAGATTAATAGATGTAAATTAGGGGTGTTCATGTATTCGTGCCAAACGGTCACGGTACAGACATCACGGTTCAGTTCATGCAGTCAGACAATGAATACAGTCAGTCATTGGCGATCAAATGAAAAGGGGGTGTGTGGTAATGCAATGCTAACTGCACAACAGGAAAGAGCAGAAGAGGAGATGATCTGCGCACCAACTCAAACCAAAAACGGTGAGTTCAGTTGGCATGCAAGAGCTCCAAGAACCGCCTGCTTGTTTCAAATCAGAAGCGTGGAAGGTTTCTGGCTTTTGAGATAAACCGGTCTACCGACCATAAATTGGAAAAAAATTTATTTTTTGTTTTATTTTGGCCGATTTCTTTTCCCGAAATTGCACACAAACTGCATTGCAATCATTTCCCAAAATGTAATTTGTGTGGAAATATTACAAAGTCTGCAAACAGGACACTAAGAGGCCAGAGATGCATAAGACAGTCGCAAAGAGGAGACAATGCAGTGTCTCTGTTTGCAATGCGCAAAAGGAAGAAAGAATGTATCTCTGGGGGGAACTTACCATCTTCAGAAAAGTTTTGATCGCTTTTTTTTTTCCACTTACCTCCGTATAATGCATATTAAATTAGTGTTTATAAGAGTTCCTCACTACAGAACACAAGATCCAGGGGGCATGGTTGGATCCAGACCCAACTCCTCCCACCTTACATATACCTAAACCTACCTGTCTCCACTCCCTGATTCCTTAACCCACCCATCTCCAACCCTAAACCTTCCAATCTCCACGCCCTAGATGTGGATCCAACCAGTAAGGGGCTACTGGTTTAGTGCAGCTGCTTTGTTTACAGTAGTAACCAAGGAAATGCTGTATCGCTGCTGTTTCATTAGCACCACCTGCTGTCAGAGAGTGAATCAGCATTTTCATTCATTCAATCTGCTGTTTTTGTTTTGTGCATGTCTTATGTAGCACTACTGTCTGTTCAAAATAAATGAAAAAGATCTATTTCTTGTTTTACCGAACTTGTATCGAACCGTGAGCCCAAAACCGAGGTACGTACTGACCTGTGACTTCTGTGTACCGTTACACCCCTAATGCAAACATTAAGATAGAATAGACATTTTTGGATTAGGTAGTTAATATATGAACATTATATTTGCTATTTTTAGTAGCACCACAAATATGGTTACAATGGTATATGTTATGAGGATATACAGGTATAGAGTCCTCAGATGTTACACAGAAATTCGTTTGCGGTTTATTTTAATACTGTATCCATATTTCAGTGAATAACTACATTCCACCATTTTTCTCAGCTTATAATGAAATGTGATGATTAGGTTCAAACAAAAGGGTCTGAACAACTGCCACCGCAACCACAACCGCTCCTGCATCTTGCTATTTTAGGACACAGAGCAGCAAAAATAAATCAACCTGATAAATGTGGTCCTTTTTTAAAGAATGCATACACAAAAACAACCACAAGACATCTCCTAAGTAACCATGTCGACACATTCTACAGTAGAGCTTCTGTTTCAAGGAAATATGTTCTACACTCAGGTCAGTTTGTATTGCACCAAACAGTTCTGTGAATATATTTTTTAGATACTGTAAAGAAATGGATTTTTTGTCTTTCTATTGAAAGTCAAATGCCCTTTCTTGTTTCAAAATGTTTATGAAGAATAAACAATCCATATGAATCGAGTGGTTAAATCCAAGTCTTCATATGATGAACAAATATTTAGAATTTTTAAACGTAATTAAAATTGGGGGTGGTATTGGCGTAGTGGATAAGACACATGCCTTTGGTGTGAGAGACCTGGGTTTGAATCCACTGTGAGACACCAATGTGTCCCTGAGCAAGACACTTAACCCCTAGTTGCTCCAGAGGCGTGCGACCTCTGACATATATAGCAATTGTAAGTCGCTTTGGATAAAAGCGTCAGCTAAATGTAAAATGTAAATGTAAATTTGATCAACACACTAGTGTTGTCAAAAGTATTTTGGTACCAAGTCAAAAAAAATTGTTTTTTAACATAACGATACCAGCCTTTCCACAGTACTGGTAGTACTGCACTTTTGCGAATAGTTTCGCTAGAACCAAGAAAATAAAAATACGATGTAAATAAGAGATTCACTGTGCTGTACAGTCAGATTTTTTTTTTTTTATAACGGGAATTTTCAGCATGTGTCATGGCTGAACTGAAATGATCTGCTTCATTGATTATAATGGAGGGTCTTTGCTCACTTTCTGTGTATAACCCATTCATAATTTGAATAAGTTTTATTTTTTTAAGCTAAGTACATACTGCAGTTTCAGGAGTGATGTTTAACATCGTGATAACAATAGCAACGGATGATACAAAACCAATCTGATGTGTCAGAATAGATCTGTGCATTATGTCTTGCAGTGCAAAATGCAAAAATGCTGTAATGGGTTTCTTTGCCATTTTATTACTTTCATTTAAACTTTTTAATACAATTGAACACTATTTGAAGGCTGCATTCTAATGTTTTAACATATTTATTTATTGAATTATTAATAGCATTGCAATACTTTGTGCTATGGTACCAAAATTGGTACGGAGAACCATAGGATGTTACTGGTATTGGTACATACTACTGATGTACTAATGTAGGTATTTTGACCACTACAACATACATCCATACAGTGGGGAAAATAAGTATTTAGTCAGCCACCAATTGTGCAAGTTCTCCCATTTAAAAAGATGAGAGAGGCCTGTAATTTTCATCATAGGTACACTTCAACTATGAGAGACAAAATGTAAAAAAAAAAAAAAAAAATCCATAAAATCACATTGTAGGATTTTTAATGAATTTATTTGCTAATTAAGGTGGAAAATAAGTATTTGGTCATCTACAAACAAGCAAGATTTCTGGCCCTCACAGATCTGTAACAAGTTCTTTAAGAGGCTCCTCTGTCCTTCACTTGTTATCAGTATAAAAGACACCTGTCCACAACCTCAAACAGTCACACTCCAAACTCCACTATGGCCGAGACTAAAGAGCTGTCAAAGGACACCAAAAACAAAATTGTAGACCTGCACCAGGCTGGGAAGACTGAATCTGCAATAGGTAAGCAGCTTGGTGTGAAGAAATCAACTGTGGGAGCAATTATTAGGAAATGGAAGACATACAAGACCAATGATAATCTCCCTCGATCTGGGGCTCCACACAAGATCTCAAAATGACCACAAGAACGGTGAGCAAAAATCTCAGAACCACACAGGGGGACCTAGTGAATGACCTGCAGAGAGCTGGGACCAAAGTGACAAAGGCTACCATAAGTAACACACTACGCCGCCAGGGACTCAAATCCTGCAGTGCCAGACGTGTGCCCCTGCTTGAGACAGAACATGTCTGAAGTTTGCTAGAGAGCATTTGGATGATCCAGAAGAGGATTGGGACAATGTCATATGGTCAGATGAAACCAAAATAGAACTTTTTTTGTAAAAACTCAACTTGTCGTGTTTGGAGGAGAAAGAATGCTGAGTTGCATCCAAAGAACACCATACCTACTGTGAAGCATGAGGGTGGAAACATCGTGGTTTGGGGCTGTTTTTCTGCAAAGGGACCTGGACAACTGATCCGTGTAAAGGAAAGAATGAATGGGGCCATGTATCGTGAGATTTTGAGTGGAAACCTCCTTCCATCAGCAAGGGCCATGAAGATGAAACATGGCTGGGTCTTTCAGCATGACAATGATCCCAAACACACTGCCTGGGTAATGAAGAAGTGGCTTTGTAAGAAGCATTTCAAGGTCCTGGAGTGGCCTAGCCAGTCTCCAGATCTCGACCCCATAGAAAATCTTTGGAGGGAGTTGAAAATCTGTGTTGCCCAAAAACATCACTGCTCTAGAGGAGATCTGCATGGAGGAATGAGCCAAAATACCAGCAACAGTGTGTGAAAACCTTGTGAAGACTTACAGAAAAGTCTTCGCCATTTGTTGTCATCGCCAACAAAGGGTATATATCAAAGTATTGAGATAAACTTTCGTTATTAACCAAATACTTATTTTCCACCTTAATTTGCAAATAAATTCATAAAAAATCCTACAATGTGATTTTATGGATTTTTTTTTACATTTTGTCTCTCATAGTTGAAGTGTACCTATGATGAAAATTACAGGCCTCTCTCGTTTTAAATGGGAGAACCTGTACAATTGGTGGCTGACTAAATACTAAACAAATTTTCCCCACTGTACATGGAGCACATCAAATATGGTAATAGAAGTTCAAACATACTTGACTGAAATGCAAGAACAAAAATCATTGGTTCTCTGCATCATTTTTGGGTGAACCTTTTAATTTCATTTTCATTTATTTATTAAGCACTTTTAAATACAATAAATGTTTGGATTAAATAACTCATTTTTTGGCTGAAACAGTGGTTTAACCAAATTTTAAGTAATTTCAGAGCAAATAAACAAATATCAAAATAGAACACTGTCAAAAGGCTGAAAAATATGTATTTGCATTCCTACTCACATTGGTTATGAAATGCATTATTACTCAGAACATCAAAGTATATTATGAAAAGGCCTTTTTTTATGTGCCCCATTTAAAAGGGAAAAAATAACTTCGGAGAAAAACAACAGTGTCATTCATTTCTCTCATCCTTTCTACTCTTTCCCTTTAATCAGCAAGTCCCGCACTTGCCTGTCCCAGATGCTGCTTTAATATCACATTTTCTCCACAGTTAATGTCAGCTGCAATTTATTAACTTTGCTATTGTCGCTCTGCCACGTTCCCACTGGTGTCATATCATATGAAACCCAATTCAGAAATATGGAGGTGGATTTCATGACTTTGGATTTGCATGTTGATTAGATGTGAGAGGTCCACATTTCATCTGCACATGGTGAAGCCAGATGAATTCATCAGATAATGGCTGGATGACACTGGCCTCATCATGATGCGATTGAGATGAAGTGCATGTGCATTGATCACCTTGCGGTCACGGAAGCCGACTCTCTGTTTCTTTTTCTTCCCTTCTGTGCCTGCCTCGTCTTCCTCCTCCCTGCTACTCGTCTTGAGAGCACCGTTTGACCCCGCCTCCTCCTCTATATCCTTCAAAAACTCCTCCTCCTTCATCTGCTCCTCATGCTTGACTGAAGATCCCGCCTCTGCATATGCTCTGCCAATCAGAAGAGAGCATGCAGATCAGTCACACTAAAAAATATACAGCAGTATATTTGCTGTAAACCGCCTGTAAAATGTTTGGAATTATTACAATTTTGAAATGTTTCCGAAAGAAGTCTCTTATACTCACCAAGGATGCTTTTATTTGATGAAAACCATAATGTAAAATATTATTACAATTTACAAGAATCGTTTTCTATTTTAAAATGTAATTTATTCCGGTGATGTAAAGCTGAATCTTCAGCATCATTACTCCAGTTGTAAGTGTCACATGATCTTTCAGAAATCATTCTAATATGCTTATCTATTAGATCTACCAAACTGTGTACAATTTTTGTAACGTTGTTTCAATCAGACCTACAGTTTCTGGTGGGGGACGATGTAACGAAAAGCCCATAGATTACTTTAAAAATCAACACAAACCATATATAGATATGCTGTGTTGGCTTGGTTCAGTTAGTAATCACATAGCAATGTGCTAAAAAAAACTACTCTGAACTCTTTAGCAACATCCTGACAATCGTTCTTTCAAAAAATGTAGTTTACTCATCATTACACATAAGAACCAACATTGTCAATGTGTATTTATCTCTAGAGGTGTGCCTCATACTGAAGGTCAATATAGAGGAGGGCAATATCTTCAGGACAAAAAGTAGTAATTTGAAAACAGGCCTGCCGTTGTGTTGATGGGATCGATAAAATTAGGTTTGTTCAATAATTCAATATAATCAGAAACAGAGAAAATAACTGCACAGACTGAGAATCGAAATAGCACCTCGTCCCATAACCCCTTCATTCTATAGATCAGGTCCCAGATGCATTTCTCTATATTGCTGACATATCAGCTCCTTTATACACACACACACACACACACACACACTGCACGGGCCTTCGCCAAGATTGCAGATGAATCTCTGCAGATATAGGCTCTAAGGACACTTACGTTAAAGGTGAAGTGTCATTTTTTTCATGTTACAATACTTTCTCCTATCCCAGTTTAATATGCAGACAGCGATATGTAAGCCATTCTGCCTCTTTTTTAATAAAATCTTACTAAACAAACATTTTATGGTGTTATTTATATGGACAATTACTTTTTTGTAAAAAAACAAACAAACAAACACACACACACACACACACACACACACACACACACACACACACACACACACACACACAAACACATATTCACAGTACAGACCAAAAGTTTGGACACACCTTTTCGTTCAAAGAGTTTTCTTTATTTTTTTTATGACTATGAAAATTGTAGATTCACACTGAAGGCATCAAAACTATGAATTAACACATGTGGAATTATATATGGAATTATATACATAACAAAAAAGTGTGAAACAACTGAAAATATGTCATATTCTAGGTTCTTCAAAGTAGCCACCTTTTGCTTTGATTACTGCTTTGCACACTCTTGGCATTCTCTTGATGAGCTTCAAGAGGTAGTCACCTGAAATGGTCTTCCAACAGTCTTGAAGGAGTTCCCCGAGAGATGCTTAGCACTTTTTGGCCCTTTTGCCTTCAGTCTGCGGTCCAGCTCACCCCTAAACCATCTCGATTGGGTTCAGTTCCGGTGACTGTGGAGGCCAGGTCATCTGGCGCAGCACCCCATCACTCTCCTTCTTGGTCAAATAGCCCTTACACAGCCTGGAGGTGTGTTTGGGATCATTGTCCTGTTGAAAAATAAATGATGGTCCAACTAAACGCAAACCGGATGGTAGCCATGCTGGTTCAGTATGCCTTCTATTTTGAATAAATCCCCTACAGTGTCACCAGCAAAGCACACCATCACACCTCCTCCTCCATGCTTCACGGTGGGAACCAGGCATGTAAAGTTCATCCGTTTACCTTTTCTGCGTTGCACAAAGACACGGTGGTTGGAACCAAAGATCTCAAATTTGGGCTCATCAGACCGAAGCACAGATTTCCACTGGTCTAATGTCCATTCCTTGTGTTCTTTAGCCCAAATAAGTCTCTTCTGCTTGTTGCCTTTCTTTAGCAGTGGTTTCCTAGCAGATATTCTACCATGAAGGCCTGATTCACACAGTCTCCTCTTAACAGTTGTTCTAGAGATGTGTCTGCTGCTAGAACTCCATGTGCCATTGACCTGGTCTCTAATCTGAGCAGCTGTTAACCTGTTAACCTATATATATATATATAATGCTGCTACATTCACAGGAATTAGGCAATCCGATTCTTCCAAAATGTTTTTTTTACTCCAATCACAAAAACAAAATAAATCAATGCTGAAACGCCTCAATAAAAGCTGATGTAGCTATACATTATATGTTAAAATACTGTATAAAAGACACTTTATGTATGGGACAGGTGTCTACAGTGATCCGTACCTTGTCCACAGTAGTCCAGCGCTGGCTGAGATGCCCGTCACCCCCGCCAGGGCAGCCAGCATCACTCGACGCCGCTGATAGGAACGGAAGGCACCGCCATGATGCCGTCTTGACAACTGCACCATCCCGACGGTGGCAGCCGTCAGAGCCCGCAAGCGGTACATACTGGAAGAAGACAGAAAGAGAGAGCGATTACTATGCAAATAGTTTTCATTCGGAATGAGAATTAAATCTGTATGCAAAGATCTCCTGGAGTGACACAAATGACACCTTTTCAAATATTTAAGCAGGGCAGTAAACTAACATTATAAACTATCAAATGAAATGAAATTCATCCATCCAAAGTCAAACAGGCCCATTCCGCCTCTCTTTCAACAGAGATTTGGGCTCGGTCTCAAATGGTGTGATATAATTTGATTCTGCCTGAAATTAAAGATGTAAATGTAGGTTCTGGATCTTTCCCCAACACTGCATGGATTAGCCTGAATCCCTACACCAGCACATCTCCCACGGCCCTGAGTCTGCACTCCCAAAAAACTAATTATCCAGCCAGAAAATGAACGAGACACATTTTTAACAATAGCTCTAAGAAAATTATGACATGAAATGGGGCTTTGTGGCTTTAGGATTACAACTTTCAGTTTTGAGGTCATCTGTTAAAGTGAGCGTACTCCTAAAAGTGACAAAATAAACTTTTAAGAGATCTAAAATCTACAATTTTATCATCTGCGGAAATGGCAAAAAAAATACTGACGACTCATTCTGTCTGAAGGAACATATTCAAAAGCTGTCCATCTGGAATGTAAATGTCCTGGTACCATCTGCCACAGACTAGCAAGTAGCAAATAACAGTTCATGGCTGTAGCAAACAGTAAACACAAGGCTATTTTTTTTTTTTAAACTCCACTGTTCTTTAATTTTATATTGAGCAATTTAGTTAGAATTGAGTTAGATGAGTAAATGTGAAAAACATTTGCATATAAATGGGATATACAAGAGAAACTTTACTTAAAGTATGAGTACAGTAAAATGTTGACAAAGTTTCCATCCAAAAATTGCAACCCAATTTTTATGAAATTCAAAAGGCCATGGAAGGGATGGCTCTGGAAAGGTAACTATTCATAAAGCACTAGTGACTAATTTACTCCACCGAACAATTACAAAACTAGAATTTATAATAGAAACTTTAAAGCTATATAGCAAATAAGGCATTATGGTAAATATCAAACTCAAATTAACATTCACAGTGCTAGCAGTTCTGTCATGACAACTCTCTGAGAGTTTAGTATGATAGATGGCAATGTTATTGTGTTTGGTCTTGGCAGAATAGATCTGCTACGCGAGTCTCGAGACTTGCTACTGTCAACACATCCACAGACATGCTGCTGTGAGCACGTGGGAAATACTGCTGCTGCACATTTAACATATATGAAATAGCATCCTTATATAACATATATGAAATTACCCCAAAGCAGATCTATTCAGGTGGAGCTAGGGAAGATAGAGGGTTTTAAGCATACTGCAACAGCTACAGCAAATACATGAAAATTTGAATATTAAGCAGCAAGTTCATTGGCTGGTGACTTGAAAAAAACAAAAACAAAACAACAATCAGCTGCACCATGTGGATATTGATTAGCCTAGATTATATCAGATCGAGTTAGAACCTATCGGCCTGCACCATCTAGAGTTTCATGACAGAACTTTGTATTTAGGCCTTTAAACATTCCCAAAATAACACCCCAGTATAGGAAGAAAATAGAACCAATTACTCAAGTACTTTACAACCTCTTAACAAAGTTAAATCAGTGTTTTAGAACAAGGTATATGCATTTATTTAAGCAGACACAGAGGAACAGTAGAGAGCTGCTCTCAACTGACCAGACCATTTTCACATTTATTGAATCACATCACAACACCCACTTGAAACCATTAGCTTAATTTGACATCATGCCTTTTAGGTTAGCGATGGTCTTATGAATCTAATGTTATTCAAGCTCTTCTGGAACTCTTCAGAGTTAGGTCTACAACAATAGGCTAAACAATATGAGGACATTGTAAGTTCTTGTGTGTCTTATGACCAAAGGTCACTGATGCCAAACCTACAATGGGTCTAAAACATTGGTGTCCGAACTTGACCACCGTCCTGTAGTTGAGCCTAATTAAACATATGTGAACCAGCTAATCAAGGTCTTCAGACTCACTAGAAACTAAATTTGGTTTTACGGCTACAGAACTGTTTATACTGTTGGGTAAATTCATCACACAATGCTAATGCATGGCTTTAGAAGACTTAAAGAACAGTACACAAGATATATGGACCATTTTAGATACTTTTATGGTGCTTTGTATGCAATTTTGGCGCTTAAAAAATAACATTCATCTCCATTCACTGGTGAAAAAAAGAGCAAATATTCATCCAAATTCCATCTTTCAAAACAAAATTTAAAGAAAAGTCACAATCACAAAGTAAATAATGACTCATTTTCAGCTTTGGGAGAACTGCTCTTGTTTCAGAGGATAACATAAAACAACTTCATGTTGTTAAAAGAAACCGGATAGCTCTTGAGACCCGTGATATTCAATCTTCTTTTATGCCAAATTTGTCAGACTCCCCCACATAAACAAACCAGCATCTGGTAATTTTTTCTTTGAAAAGAGCTACTCATCATGTCATTCGTAGCTTTTGACATCAAACTGTAGGCAGACTGGTGAACTCTCTCTGCGAGCTCTGCCTCGTTCGTAGGAAGGCAAAAGCTCCGTAGAGGCTGGAAGAGCCACCTGTCCGTTCTCCAATACTGACTGTATTTTGATTGAGGTCCTGATTCAGCAGAACATAATGAGAGTGGGGGGGCTACATGCTAATTGGAGTGAGCACTTGTGCGTGACATTGCAGACTGATGATGTCTCTGGGGCTGAGGGACAGACTTCGACTGAGAGCTGCGCAGTAAACACACAAGTGGGCTCTATAAGAGTGAGCTTAACTGGTTCAAGGCTTCTCAAACAATACTTTGTGTGTAACTTCACATTTGCAAGGGTTTTGTTATGGCCATTAAAACGTTATTAATGTTATGTTTGCATATTTTATTTGCAATTACGATGCGCTTTTTATTCAAATGTTACTTCCATTTCCGGGGTCGGGGGGGTGGGTTGAAGCTAGTCTACATATCTCATTCGGACAGCAATTAATCCACAGTGTGATTAACAGGGCTCAACTTTGCATTACAGCAATATATTATATTTTAAAAGTATATTAAAATAGAAAACAATTATTTTAAATTGCAATAATATACCGTTTATTTCCCTGTCAAATAAATGCAGACATTGAGCAGAAGAGACTTCGTTTGAAAAAAAAAAAAAACATTGCATATCTTACTGATCCCAAACTTTTGAACGCCAGTGTCAATACCTGTATATATCTGAATGTGCTTAGAATGATGAGCTTGAAACGACACGGAGTCACAGTGTGCAGACTGCGCAGCCCTCCAAGTCCACATAGAGAATTTAGTACAACACACAAGCTGCTCGGCTCTTGTTCATCTTCAGTTCTCTCTTCACAGCGGTTCAGTCAGTGTACGGTTTGAGTAAATGAATTACGCTGTATATTGGTTAATTTTTAACTCAAGAGAGTGTCAGACACATTAAAAAAAAAGTTAATAACTTAAGTAATTTGTGGATTAATGCTTACTGGAGAACGTTTCAAACAATTCAGTCCGATTTGGTGAATTTGTTCAACTGGTACACTAAAAAAAGATCGAACGGTTCATTCGCGAACCGGACATCACTAGTACAAAGGGAAGAGATATTGATAGGTAGTTATTAATTGTGTGCATTAGTTTATTGAGCCTTTTCTTTGAACAGTTTTAAACCTCAGTTACTGTGCGCTCCTGAAGAGAGTTTCATAGTTTTGACTGTAGTAACCAAACGCAACACACAGTTTGATGTCTGAATGGAGGAAGACAGACAGCTGCAGCAGAAAGAAGAGTTTATGTGAACTTGAATTTAATGACTTCAATATTATTCTGTACCTCACATTGAACTACTGTATGGAACAGCTTTAGAACAACTGAAATATAGCGCACAAAAATGTTTTGGTGCTTTATAATGTTTTTTGTGCCTTTCGTGGGGCTCAAAAATAACACAGAATAGTATACGCACACTATCGGATTTGGATCGGTCTCATCTGACCGATACCCGATACTCAGAAAATGGCAGAATTGGAGCAGATACCGATCCTGAGTATCGGATCGATGCATCCCTAGTCTCTGTGTCATTATTCATTTGGCCGTTGATTTAGCCTGTGTCCCTCCATTAGAGGCCACTATGCTCACGAGATTGATAAACTGCTGCATTTTCTCAATCAGCTGTCTTCAAACTTTCAGTGGAACATTGGTCTGTTTACCTGCCCCTCTCACAGACTGGTCAAGATTTAGCAGATACTCTCGTCTCAGCTGGTGGAGATAGCATATTTAAATTGTAATCAGGAATGCTGTTCTCTGGTAAGGCAACTTGTGAGGATATACCTTGAAAACTGATGTATATTGGACATAGCACTGAATAACTCCATGACAGGGAGAAATAACGCTTGAAACAAAATGAAGTAACACAGTTGACTGCTTGAAGCTAACCAAACATTGTCCTCCTTAATTTAGGCATTGAGAGACTTAAGATGATGATTTGCTAGCATGATAGCATAATAACACTCATTAAATGAGCGATTTTAGAATAATTATTAGAACCTGTCAGTTTTTTTACAGTCTGTGACCCTAGAGAAAAATTGTGTGAAGAATAAATAGGCCTTAAGCTTAGATAGCTGCCTTTATGAAATGTCTGAGTCATCAAAATCCCTTTTAGGTGAGTCACTTCACTCAAATCTGTCCTTGAGACGCCTCTTGGTCATGTAATGCAGCTCCCCTCTCCATGAAAGGGGAAACACCAAAATCCCCAAAGGTTTTCACCAAGAATCTGTCCAAACCTCGCAATTAAACAAAAAAAGAAATCTGACAATGACTCTTTCATAAGTTTTTAAACCCTCAAATCATAAAATTGCTCATGTGCAGTCCTAAATGCATGTCTCAGAGCACCGACTGCCTCCACAGCAACCAGAGCCTTCAACGGCAGCCAAAGCAACTTTATCCATCAGCGGCTGGCTCATTAACTCTGAAGGTGGACCTATCAGCCACTCTGTGTTCTGCACTTTCTCCCATCAGTGTTTCCAACTTTGGGACTTTGATGCTAGATTTAGCAAATAAAACAAATTTGATTAAGTCTTATGTATGATGATTTTGTCATACAAAACATCAGGATTTAACAGGAAGAGGATACTGGTTTAACATGTAGTCTTAAGGCGGGCGTACACGGTGCGAATTCGGATGGTCGGAAGATCTTATGTCCACGCACACGGCACGAGTGAGTTTATCTGAAAATCGTACAGACGAGATGATATACGACACGATTTTACAACCTGCGAATTCCAGAAGCAATCGCACGAAGTTGATAGACGCGTTCGACTTGAAGCACCATTGCACGCACAGAAGGACCACTGTATGACATCAAAGTACCGTGAGAGCGATAAGAGAGCACACATATCCAAAGCATTCGAATCGCTCTCGCGGTACTTTGATGTCATACAGGTGATCATTCTGTGCAGCGCTGCTTCAAGTCGAACGCGCCTAATATAACTGCTCTCCCTCTCTCATAACTGCATATAAAATATTAATACGAGCCGTGACTGTTTCCTACACGAACAGGTTATTTTTCAGCAATCGGAAACCGGGACGTTTGGTCACCCTGTGTGTGTGTGTGTGTGTGTTCTTGTATATGGTTTATAAATATCTGAAATAGGTATTACAATGTAAACATGGTTTGGGAGGACAATTCCTGTTCCCTCGTAAACCAAATGGCTTAAATAAATACTATACGGTGTTTAATAGAAATTTTAAACATGCATTTTCCGTGATGGATAGAGGTAGTGTATGGGGATATACAGTATAGAATACCATTACGTCTATGGAGAGTCCCTGTAAACTATATATGCATGTGTGAGAGAGAGAGAGAACTAAAAAGGCATTGGAACACGTTGCTAGAAACATCATACAGCGCTCGCTGTTCCTGTCAGACTTCAGCGAGTTTATCCTCCTGGTCAATAGTCCACATTCGCCATGGCGCTGCCGTCTTCGTCTTTCTTCTTCTGTGGTTTTCCTAGTTCGTGATTGGTCAACTTCAAATAAATCAACAAATCGGCTCGTTCAACCGCGCACACTTCACGAATTCAAAACGATAGCTCACGAACTTTTTAGACATGTTTAAAAATGATCGGGAGGCCGGGAAGTGCTCGTAAGCCACTCTGCTCGGCTCGTAATTCATCGCAAATGAAACGAGCCGTGACCATACGAGCATACGCGATTTACACAGGATTGAAAAAAATCGCATGCGAACTCGTACGACAGCAAAAATCGCACCATGTACGCCCGCCTTTAATGGCCACATTTTAGTCACTATTTCAAACTGTCTGAGTTTTATTGCAATTTGGCAGTATTATAAATACACTGTGCGAGCAAACAGAGTAGCAGAGAAGTAAACAATATAAAGGGCTCACACTAGGCAGAATGCAATGCACGTAAGGACGTGATGAATATGCTGTCACCTCCCGATATTTAGCAACTTGAACAGACTTCAGCTATTTTTCACTGAAAATATTTGGCTACATTGTTTCCCATTCATGGCAATATGAGTACCCTGTCTTTGAATATCTAAGTCTCGAAGCCAAGCATTGCTTGTTCGCAGTGAATAAACTATGGAACACAATGCGCTTCCTCATCCATGAACATGATTCCACACTCCTTCAAACTCTGCTTAAGCAATGATATGTTACCCATAACACCAGATATGCCTTCCATATTGGCAATAACCAAACGACTGGCAGCAAGTATGTTTCCAATAATAAACAGAAGCTTGTTCAACAGCATTGCTAAAAACAGCTTAGCCTTAATAATGAGAATGTTATCAATGATAAACATAAAATCCTGGTAAACAGTAAGTTCCAAAAGCAACTAAATAGCTTAAGCAACAGCAGTTTCCAAGCAAGCTATAGCCAATGATCAGATCAGATCAACAATTAAAGGGTTACTCCACCCCAAAAAGAAAATTGTCATTATTCACTAACCCAATGTCATTCCAAACCCGTAAAAACTCAGTTCGTCTTTGGAACACAATTTAAGATATTTTGGATGAAAACCTGGACGTTTGAGACTGTCCCATAGACTGCCAAGTAAATAACAGTGTCAAGGTCCAGAAAAGATATGAAAAGTTGTTTTCATAATACTCCATCTGCCATCAGACGTGCAATCTGGGTTTGACAAAGGAATTATTGAATAATGTTTTTATTTTTGTTTTCTTCGCTTACAAACAGTGTTCTCGTCACGTCTCTATTGGTTGAAATCACTGACAGCATGTGCTATTTGTTTAGACATGTGATGCTGCATGCTGAACATAGCGAGAAACTTCAGATGCGGATTTAAATTCAGCTGACAAAAAACCTGCCATGCCTCAGAGTGCCATTCACATAGTTTTCTGTCATGGTTTCGGTTTTCCTTCTCTGCTTCCCCCTCCTCTGCTGGTTATTTTGCTACAGTCACACACCTCTTCAGCTGTTTCTCATTATCTCTCCTCTGTCTCGCTAATAGATTCACACCTGTTCTCTCTTTTCCCTAATCATCCTGGCTATTTCTTGTTCCCCGTGTTTGTGCTCTCTGCTTGATTATTTCGTTTGCTGTACACGCAGAAGCTTCACAATCATCTCGTTCCTGTCCTGTCCTATCGTGTCTCAGGTCAGATCTAACGGTGCCTTGAGTTAACTTGTTGCTCTGCTCTCTGTCCAGCCCTGCTGGTGCTGACGAGTACTCTGGACAGTGACCATACCTGCCACCTGAGATTATCTTGAAAGCGGAGAGGAGGTCCGCTAAACGCCAATCTCCGCACACAGCCCGAGCGCCGGCCCGTCCCCTCTGTTTGCTGATTCATGTAAAGACTTTGTGTTTACCTTTTGGGTACCGGTTCATCGGCTGCTTTTGGTGGTTTTACCCAAGGCTTGTTTTTTTGCTACGCTACTCAATTAAAGAAGTTTCCTTTTGCATAATCGCTCTTGGGTCCTCATCTTTCCACATCACAGAATAATCAAGCCAAGAATGGACCCAGCGAGTGCAAACCTGATTCAGACTGCTGTTGAGCTGCAAGGGGCCATGCTCAGTGTCGGTCGTTTCTCACCCAGTGTGAACTTGTCTTCTCTCTCCAGCCAGTGACCTACGCTAGAGAGCGAGCTCGGGTCGCTTACGTCATCTCGCTCCTGACTGGACGTGCCCGCGAGTGGGGAACTGCTGCTTGGGAGGCTGAGGTCGAGTACATCGCAAGCTTTGACAACTTCAAGGAGGTGATGATTCGGGTATTTGACCGTTCGGCCCGCGGAGAAGAGGCGTCTCGCTTCTTGTCCACTCTTCATCAGGGCAGACGCTCAGTCGTAGATTATTCCATTGAGTTTCGCACCCTCTCGACCACTTGTGGATGGAATGAGCCGGCGCTCGTGGCACGTTTCCTAGAGGGACTCAGCTCCAGGATCAAGGACGAGGTCCTCGCCCATGATCTGCCGACTCGCCTCGACCCCCTCATGGATCTGGCCATATGAACAGAGAAGAGGTTTGATTTCCGCCGCCGCTCTAGGGTCATGGATTTCCCCGCTCGTTCCGCCGCCACACCCGTCTCTTCTCCCCAACCCACTCAGCCTGAACCAGAGCCCATGCAGTTAGGTGGACTGCGTATTTTGCCAAGGAGAGGGAACGTCGCATCATTCATCATCTCTGCAGTGGTCTGGTTCGTCTGTTTCTTGTAATGCCTTAATAGACTCTGGGGCTGAGGGGAATTTTCTAGATGAGTCCTGGGCTCGCAAGCAAGGTATTCCTTTGAGGAGGCGTGAGGAGGCCACTCCTCTTGTTGCCCTTGATGGTAGTTCACTACCCAGGGTTCATCTTCAGTCTGCTCCCTTATCTCTCACTGTCTCTGGTAATCACCACGAAACCCTTTCCTTTTTAGTTTTTCGTTCCCCCTTTAGTTCTAGGACACCCCTGGTTAGTTAAACATAATCCTCACATTAACTGGTGTAATAATAACATCCTCTCTTGGAACCTGTCTTGTCATGTCGAATGTGTATTGTCTGCTAATCCCCCTGTTTCCTCTGTGTCTGTGTTTCAGGAGGAGCCGGGTGATTTGACCGGGGTGCTGGAGGAATATCATGACTTAAGGGCGGTTTTCAGTCGCTCATGGGCCACTTCTCTCCCACCTCACCGGCCGTACGATTGTAGTATAGAACTTTTACCCGGGACCACGCCCCCTCGTGGTAGATTGTTCTCCTTGTCCGCGCCCGAACATAAGGCGTTAGAGGAATATCTGTCCGAGTCTCTTAACGCCGGTAACATTGTCCCTTCCTCCTCGCCAGCTGGTGCGGGTTTTTTCTTTGTTAAGAAGAAAGACGGGTCTTTGCGTCCCTGTATTGATTATCGTGGGCTTAATGACGTGACCGTTAAGAATCGATACCCCCTACCGCTCATGTCATCCGCTTTTGATTTGCTTCAGGGAGCTAGGTTTTTCACTAAATTGGATCTTCGTAATGCGTATCATCTCATTCGTATTAGGGAGGGGGATGAATGGAAGACTGCGTTTAATACACCGTTAGGGCACTTCGAATATCGGGTGCTTCCGTTCGGACTCGTGAACACCCCAGCTGTGTTCCAGACGTTAATCAACGACGTTCTAAGAGACATGCTCAATATCTTTGTTTTCGTGTATCTTGACGATATATTGATTTTCTCTCCATCTCTCGGGGTACACATACCCCGCCTGTTTGTAAAGGCTGAGAAATGCACTTTTCACGCGCCCTCCGTCACCTTCCTCGGTTCCGTGATCTCCGTTGATGTCATTAGTATGGACCCTGCGAAGGTTCGGGCGGTTTCCGATTGGCCTATCCCTGACTCTCGTGTCGCGCTCCAGCGGTTTTGGGGTTTTTCGAATTTTTATCGATGTTTTATACGTAACTTCAGTCAAGTAGCGGCTCCGCTTACAGCTTTAACATCTGTCAAGTCATGTTTTAAGTGGTCAGAGTCCGCTCAGAAGGCATTTGATCACTTAAAATCTCTTTTTACCTCGGCTCCTATTCTCGTGACCCCTGATAGCTCTAAACAATTCACTGTTGAAGTCGACGCGTCAGAGGTGGGAGTGGGGGCCATCCTCTCCCAACGCTCGTCCG
This sequence comes from Carassius carassius, assembly GCF_963082965.1. Classification (NCBI taxonomy): domain Eukaryota; kingdom Metazoa; phylum Chordata; class Actinopteri; order Cypriniformes; family Cyprinidae; genus Carassius; species Carassius carassius. The sequence continues at coordinate 25,315,144 of NC_081784.1, forward strand.
ACAATAAATTGCACCCCTGTGCTTTTTTTTCCCACCGTCTCACGCCTGCGGAGCGCAACTATGACCTAGGCAATCGTGAGCTGCTGGCCATACGTTTGGCCTTGGGAGAGTGGCGTCAGTGGTTGGAGGGTGCTACCTTACCGTTTATTGTGTGGACGGATCACCGTAACCTAGAGTACATTCGCTCGGCTAAGCGGCTCAACGCTCGTCAGGCTCGCTGGGCTCTATTTTTCACCCGTTTCGATTTCTCGATCTCTTATCGCCCTGGGTCTAAAAACGTGAAGGCCGATGCCCTCTCCCGCCTCTTTGATTCCTCAGACTCACCCTCCTCCTCCGAGGGAATAATCTCTCCCTCTCGAGTTGTCGGTGCGGTTGTCTGGGGAATAGAGAGGGTGGTCAAACGCGCCCTGTCTCGCTCTGTCGCTCCGCGCAACGTCCCCAGGAACCTCCTTTTCGTTCCCATTACGGCACACTTAGCTTTTCTTCAGTGGGCTCATTCCTCCAAATTGACCGCCCATCCCGGCGTTCGGGGCACGCTCTCCACTATTCGCCAGCGCTTCTGGTGGCCCACTCTTCACCGCGACTCGCGACGTTTCATTGCTTCATGTACGGTCTGCGCGCAGACTAAATCTAGCAATTCTCTGCCGGCGGGTCTATTATGACCACTGCCCACTCCGTCTCGTCCTTGGTCTCATATAGCCCTTGATTTTATTACTGGCTTACCCCCGTCAGCAGTTAATACTGCTATTCTGACTATAGTGGATCGATTTTCAAAGGCCGCGCACTTTATCCCTCTTCCTAAACTTCCTTCGGCCAAGGAGATGGCTCAGGTTTTGGTCAATCACATCTTTAAGATACACGGTCTACCCACTGACGTCGTTTCGAACAGGGGCCCTCAATTCACGTCCCAATTCTGGAAAGAATTTTATCGCCTCATTGGCGCGTCTGTCAGCCTATCCTCTGGATTTCATCCCCAGACTAACGGCCAGGCTGAACGCACCTATCAGATCGTTGGCCGCCTTCTACGCAGCTTAGCCTTCCATAGCCCTTCGTCTTGGTCAGAGCAATTACCATGGGCAGAATATGCCCATAATTCTTTACCTACGTCTGCAACCGGTTTATCCCCGTTTAACTCCTGCCTTGGTTATCAGCCGCCTTTGTTCTGACAGAATGCTGATTCCAATGTCCCTTCAGTGACTGCGTTCATCAATCGCTGTAAGCACACCTGGAGAAGAGTTAGATCCGCGCTTTGTCGCACTAAGACCCGTACTCGAAAGTACGCCAATAAGCGTCGTATCAGAGGGCCTAAGTATCATTGTGGTCAGAGAGTGTGGCTATCCACCCAAAATTTACCTCTCCTAACTCCTTCCCGCAAACTGGCCCCCCGCTTCATTGGGCCTTATCAAATTTCTAAGATCATTAGTCCTGTCGCGATCAAATTGAAACTCCCTCCCAATCTTCGTCGCATCCATCCTGTTTTTCATATTTCCTGCATTAAACCATTTGTACGCGCGCCTTCTCCTACTCCTCCGTCTGTCCCTGTTCGTGTCGAGGATGCCCCTGTTTACACAGTGCGTAAACTCCTAGATATGCGTCGTCGTGGTCGGGGCCACCAGTTTCTGGTTGACTGGGAGGGTTACGGTCCTGAGGAGAGAAGTTGGATCCCCTCCCGGGACGTTCTGGACCGCTCTCTCATCGATTAATTCCTCCGCATTTGCCAGGTTCCTCCCTAGGGGAGGGGCACTGTCATGGTTTCGGTTTTCCTTCTCTGCTTCCCCCTCCTCTGCTGGTTATTTTGCTACACTCACACACCTCTTCAGCTGTTTCTCATTATCTCTCCTCTGTCTCGCTAATAGATTCACACCTGTTCTCTCTTTTCCCTAATCATCCTGGCTATTTCTTGTTCCCCGTGTTTGTGCTCTCTGCTTGATTATTTCGTTTGCTGTACACGCAGAAGCTTCACAATCATCTCGTTCCTGTCCTGTCCTATCGTGTCTCAGGTCAGATCTAACGGTGCCTTGAGTTAACTTGTTGCTCTGCTCTCTGTCCAGCCCTGCTGGTGCTGATGAGTACTCTGGACAGTGACCATACCCGCCACCTGAGATTATCTTGAAAGCGGAGAGGAGGTCCGCTAAACGCCAATCTCCGCACACAGCCCGAGCGCCGGCCCGTCCCCTCTGTTTGCTGATTCATGTAAAGACTTTGTGTTTACCTTTTGGGTACCGGTTCATCGGCTGCTTTTGGTGGTTTTACCGAAGGCTTGTTTTTTTGCTACGCTACTCAATTAAAGAAGTTTCCTTTTGCATAATCGCTCTTGGGTCCTCATCTTTCCACATCACAGTTTTCCATTAAATTACATTATATTCATCCCGAATCGTTGTTAATGTACATAATGAATTGTATATTGAGCATTTTTATTGAAACATTTGTCTTTCTGTGGCTCTAATAAAGTCTGTATGCTTCATTTATAGAGTTATAATATACATCTTTCCGTTTGCTCCGTTTTTTTTAAACACAAACTTATCTATGCCTCACTATTCATTCTTGAAGTAAACTTGTGTCCATTTGGTGAAAAAGTAAACTGTTTTAGACTGCTGCTCGAGTTGAATGCGACGCGTCCAGAGTGTGTGTGAGACTCCTAGACTCAGAGCTGCACTTTTATTTTGATTAGATAATCATTAAGTGTTCAAGAATAGAAGCAGTTCAAGTGTGAGAGTATACATTGTGCTGGTATAGTTGTAGGGCCCTATGATTCCCGTAATGCGGAAAACGTGGACAGAATTGCAGAATCCAGTCATAAAAAACGGAATTCACAGTTTAATGCGGAATGTCACAGAATTTGTCAAATTTTGAATGAATTAATCAAAAGTAGGTCATTACACTTAAATCAAATCATGATATGGACTAGTGTCTGTAACTATTTAGCTGCAAAAGTTGATTTAAATATGAATCCTGCATGTTCGGAGTGTCTCTGTTAATGAATGGCACAGACGCAAGGTTTCATTTATTACACATATACTGAAGCGTGCCTGACACTCACGGTGATTCTAGTGTCTGCCGTCTCACTAAATGAGGATGAAAACACATTAACATCTCCAAAACTGCTCTTAGTGTCACTTCATGAGCATTTGACCATTTGATTTGAGTAAAACAAGCATCATATCAAATACACAGAACTGTAAATGTATTCACAGCAACCCAACAAATAGATCTGAAGTCTATTCCCCAGCGGAGAAATCAAAACAAAACAACAGTCACTAATTAGAGGTACAAAACAAGGATTTGTAAAGAAGAATGTCAGAGGATTTCTATATAAGCCAAGAGGAGACTGGTTTTCCTTTGTTAAAGTAGGGAAACTTTGCTTCCTTTGTTCCTGTAAACAAACATTGGTTTTCACGAGACTCACCAGGAGTGGTCGCCCGATATATCACCAAGACCGATATATCTGCCGATGTTTGGCATTTTTTTAAAAATCGGCATCGTTGAGAGCGGCATCGCCTGAGCGCACCCAGTGCTCACACTCTCTTGTTCGTCCTCGTCATTAACAGTTCTGTCTAACATGGATAGAGGTCGGTCTAAAAATCAGATAGGATGGTTAAACAAAGGAATTAATGTTTACAGAAAGTATTATAACGATTTATTTTATATTACTTTCTCGTTTGCCATTAGCATTAAGAAAATACACATTTATATAGTTCAAACAAATCTTTGCAAACTCAGTCAAATCCAGCTGTGAAATCTTATGGAGTGTGTATGTGTATCCAGCATGATCATGTGTTCTCTGTGTGACGGTCGGTCTGTGTGCATTGATTACTTTAAACTTGTGATTTCAAATTATGCTGCACGAATTCCCTACAGGAGGCCTTTGTTCACCCCCAGAGCAGTGTGAGACACTTTTTTTATTTTTATGGATGGGTGCTTTTTATTTCACTTCTTTTGGACTGAAGCACTGCAACACCTGCTGACTACAATGCTAGAGCTTGGAATAGCCAGGACAATTTTTTACATAACTCTTACTGGATTCGTCTGAAAGAAGAAGGTCATATACACCAAGGATGCTTCGAGGGTGAGTAAAAAACAGGCTAATTTTCATTTTTGGGTGAACTAAGCCTTTAACGTTTTTCTTTGAGACAGACTATGATCAGTTGAGCGTCAGCTGATGTTGGCTGCCCGCTGTGGTCTGCATGAACTACGTTTGAGCTCCATTCATCACTCACATTATACATATACTTTTCTTTTGTGTGTGTGTTTGTGTGGTCCACAGAAATTTGGATGATTAGTAGGGCCAATTAGTTGATGTCATTGTTTAAAAGAGCAGCCTAAACATTCAATAAAGCATCTCTTTGTGTGTTGCACAGAAAAAAACAGGAAGTAAACCGCAGTTCTTATATGCCCAATCGGTTGAGCAAAATTCCTCCATGGGCATGAGACTTTGAGACTCCCAAATCATTTGAATCAAATAGAGCTCTTTAACCTTGCTTCTCTGCAATCGTCAACAGCAAACGATCTGCAGCAGTCTGAGTTTCACTCATCCAGTGGCAATCTGGACTCTCTATGCACCAGTGAACAGCCACACGCCTCTCAGATATGGTTCTGTCAGGCATGGCACCAACACGAGGCATCAGGGCTATCTTTACAGGCAGCTGAGGACAAACTTGACTGAGGACCAACATTGTTTCTTACAGTGCAAATGAAAAATTAAATATCACCAATACACACGGTCTCCATCTGTAGCAATCATATTTGCATATCATCATTAAACAGGGTGAAATAATAGTAAGCTTTGTTCCAGGTGGATGTCCAGCCGACAAATCTGCAGCAACTGTGTGATGATATCATGTCAGTACTCAGTATGGACAAAAATCTCTACAAAATATTCCTAGCACTTAGTTGAGTTCTGAAAAGAAACTTGTTGAGTTCTGAAAGCAAAAGGAAGTCCAACCCAATACTAGCAAGGTATAGCTAATGAAGTGTCTAGTGAGTGTGTATTTCATTGTTTTTGAACAACTGATCTGTATAATGCTTGTTAATGACTACTTATTCTAGTTATTATAAATTCAAAATTATTTAAAAATGTTGCCATGGTCAGTGAGGGCTATGACGTTTAGCGCCTAACCCTTTTTTTGTACTTTATGAGGTTTATCAGTCAAAGTGTCTAATGTCATTTTACCGTATATTGTGCCCGTTAAATCGTTAACTTATGGAAATGAGTTTTCCTAACTAAAAGTTACTAAAGAGTACCTCTAAAATAAATGCCATGTAAATAGAAAAAGGTAATGTATAACATGGTGTCCCCACGAGATGACATCCAGCGTTATATTCATAACAGACATGTCAACACGGTCTGTAAGACACGTTTGTCAACAAAGCGCCAATCTGTAGAAAAACAAAACCTGCCTAACAAATATGACACTGCTTCACAATAATAACATAAACTGTGTCCTAGGCCAATATAAACAGCTTTGAAATATCCAGAGTTTATTAAATATAGAGTTTATGAGCTGAAGCAGCTGAAGCATTAGCATGAGCTACACAGCTCTGAAGCTGGCTCTGCTCGCTAGCTGCTGTCACTGGAGTTAAAGTGTTCGGGTCTGATGATATAAAGGTACTCACTCTGACACTTCAGGCGATCTCAGTTAAAGTCCTGCACGGACGATATCTCCAGTAAAAGCTGTAGATGCCCCTCCGGTTATCGTTTAACGGGAGTCGCGTTCACTTTCTCTGCTGAAGTTCCGGGTCTGACTCTGGAGGCCGGACACGCGTCAGAAGAGTCGCCTCCTTCTTCTCCTCCTCCTCCTCCTTTCATCTCCTCCGCGAGACCTCGCTTCTGTATGTAAACACAAATATTGATGGGCGAGGTAAAAAAAAAATTTTTGTTACTTTCGTCCTAGATGTAAGTGTTAAAATTAGTGGTTAGCGAAGATAGTGAATCAATACTCAAAAACAAAGTGTGCTTAAATGATTTATTGCAATTAGGTAGATGTTTGTTATTAATAGTTTGTTGTCCATACATTCTAAAATGTACATGATTATTACATTGTTTATTAGACACTAATGCAAGCATTGATGGTAATCATATACTTCATACAAATACCATGATACACTCTTAAAAAAGGGCAACCTTTAACACCTATGGAACCTTTCTATTCCACACAAGGTTCTTCAAAAGAAAAGTTTCTAAAACGTTCACTGAAGGGTTTTTTGGGTTCTCAGGGGAACTATATATATATATATATATATATATATATATAGTTCACAATCATCATTATTAAGTCGTCTGATAAACCTTTCACCCTTCATAATCTCTTACACACAATCATACTCAGACATTAAATATCCAGGGATTTATTTCAGAAATAACTGTGAAATGTTTTATGTAACCTTTTTGTCATTTTTTTCCCTTGTTGTGTTGTCATTAATAGGGCATCACCTTGCTGGAGAAATCCAGCTAAACCAGTTTAGGATGGTAGCTAAATGGCTTTTAACTGGCAGCCAGCAAGAGTAACCTTAGTCAAGCTGGGTAAAGCTGGTAGACCACCTTGGCGAAGCCAGTGGAGCTATACAGCTTTGACTAGATGACCTTGACCACTCCCAAGTTCGTTTTTCAGTGGAGAAGCGTCTACAATGTCTAATACTTCAGTTTCATCCATCGCACCCAAAGATAAACTGCAGTACTTTACAACTATAGGACAGGAAGAGCTAAATAAACTTATCACTGTATCTAAACCAACAACATGTTTATTAGATCCTATACCCACTAAATTACTGAAAGAGTTGTTACCTTTAGCCGAAGAACCGCTTCTCAATATCATTAACTCATCGTTATCTTTAGGTCACGTCCCAAAACCATTCAAGCTGGCGGTTATTAAGACTCTTATTAAGAAACCAGAAACTAGATCCTAGTGAATTGGCAAATTATAGGCCCATTTCAAATCTTCTATTTATGTAAAAAAAAATTAGAAAAAGTTGTGTCTGCTTAATTGAGCTCCTTCCTGCAAAAAAAAGATCTGTATGAAGAATTTCAGTCAGGTTTTAGGCCCCACCATAGCACAGAAACTGCACTTGTTAAAATTACAAATGACCTGCTTCTTGCGTCAGATCAAGGCTGCATCTCATTTCTAGTCTTACTTGATCTTAGTGCTGCCTTCGACACCATAGATCATGACATACTCATACCTCTAAATTATCTAAGCTAACAGAGTGTGTTAAAAATGTAAAAGATTGGATGACAAATAATTTTCTCCTGTTAAATTCGAATAAGATAGAGTTATTACTCTCTGGACCAAAAAACAGTACATAGAATCTCGTAGATTACAATCTGCAACTAGACGGATGTACTGTTACTTCCTCTACAGTCAAAAATCAGGGTGTTATATTAGACAGCAACTTGTCTTTTGAAAATCATATTTCCCATGTTACAAAAACAGCATTCTTCCTTCTTAGAAACTTTGCCAAGCTATGAAACATGTTACCTGTTTCAGATGCAGAAAAGCTAGTTCATCCATCACGCTACAATCCATCACGCTCCCTAAAGTCAGTAGTTCCTAGGATAGCAAAGTCCACTAAAGGAGGTAGAGCTTTTTCACATTTGACTCCCAAACTCTGAAATAGCCTTCATGATAATATTCAGGGTTCAGAAACACTCTCTCTCTTTAAATCAAATAATGCATCTCATAATCTGCAGTTATATCTGATCAAATGTGCATTAGTATTCTTTAGCTTGGGATAAACAAATAAATTTGACTTGGTTGGAACAGCAGCTACACTAATAATGTATCTGTTTGTTTCTCTGTTTTGACATCCCGTGGTACCTAGGATTTACACAAGCTTCAGTCTGAATCCAGAACACCTGAGAAGAGATGATGTCACCCTTCAGAGGACCTCAGATGAACGCTAACCCTGAACATTTCTGTGTTCACTTGGTGTTGTGATGGATATTTGATTCAGCTACTAAATGATTTCATTTCCCCTTCAAGATGTCAGGTAACCTCACTGCAGATGGAGATGACTCAATATCAAAAGTGAATGCACACAACACAATAACCAAAGACCAGAAATAGGCCACATTTTTTGATAGTTTTTTCTCCTGCATGTTTGAACTTGCTCAGTTCTTCTAATTTTTTCAGCCCACCCCTCTGTCTCCCTCCCTTCTGCTGTGTTTCCTTTGCTATAATTCGTCTCCATAGTGTTATCACACACATACTCCCTCTGCAAAATAGACTGTCTTTGGCAAATTTGCTCCCTGTATAAACCAACCGTGAAACAGGATCTGAGCAGGCTTGGCCGCATAGAGGACCCATCTATGGGAACTATTCAATTTCACATGCTCTTGAAGACCAGATCTTTTGAAGTTAAATTTAGATTTATAATATAGTCTGTGTGAAGCTTGGCTTTGTCAGCACATTATAAAGAGTTCGCTTGTTGCCATAACACACTAAATGATTGTTAGCCTGCAAGACCCAGTTACATATACAAGTTAAACACTAGCAATAACTGCAGGTCCATTAATCTAATAATGCTAGTCAAATAGTGACAATTAAGACCCAGTGAAACTTAACTCTTAACCATAATACTAAGCTTAAGCTAAGTACTGACTTGGTAGTTCATTTGACTAAATCCATGAAGTCTGAACTCATCTTGAAAGGTGACTGTATGACTTTTGACCGATAAAATTGGCTGCAGCTCAGGTTTTGATATTAACTGGTTGGTTTAAGATCTTAACTGGAAGAGCAAGACTAACTTGTAGTCTATTCATGCAGAAGTCATCTCTGCTGTTCAGAAATAACCACAGGCCACTGACTGTCCACACATTTTGAGTGTGGAGCCAGAATGGAGACATGTCTCATATTAAAGCCCACTTCTCTGCACTCTTTTGTATCTCTATAAATCTCCATCCATGACTCCATGTCGGCCATAATCAATTTTTAAGTGTGTATTGTAATTCAGATCTAGTCATCTATGGTACAGTCATTCATGATGTGTAAAACAGAGTAACTTAGAGCAATATTTCAGTTCAAGTCTATTTCAGTCTTTCAGAAATGCCATTGATCTGTTGGGTGCTCTGCATAGCATATCCAATTTCTCTGCTGTCAGACTGACAGAATCTCCCTCATAATCGAGGGCTTTTACTATATACCAGAATAAAACATGTTTTATTGTTCAAAGCCAAAAAGTGTACAGTAATATAAAGCCTTGTATAATCAGGGGCTGTACATCGCATATTTCTCTAGCTAGAAAAAGAGATTGGCTTGTTTTTAAACATATTATTTTGGGGGGAGGAGATGTTGTTGAAGTTTTACATGGAACCAAGTTTTGAGAAATCTATTTCCACTGAGTTTGGAGGAGGGGACGGTGGTAATAAAAGATCAGAGTGGTGGCCCTGATAATATCTGCACGCAAATCATCTTTATCACAATAGACCTATTCAGATCAGACGCCTACAGCATGACCAAGCTAGCTTTATTGGCAGCATATGTCCTCATCTCTTTTGTTTTTAACCCTTTCCATGTTTCTTTATCACAGGAAAATGTGCATAAGCAACAATGACAGTATTGTCTGTTTAATTTCTAAATGTAAACAAAGTGTACATCAGTGTTCGAGGAGGTGACTTTGAAACTGTAGCTTACCAAGTAATGCTGAGAAAAATAGTAAATGTCGATTATTCCCTTGAAATTGTAATTGCGATTATTAATTGCAATGATCACAACTTACATTGAATGGTGTTTATACCATTGTTTTAATCAACTACATGCCATACTTGATGAAAATAAACTATAATAAACTGAAAACACGAACTGTAATACTTGTATTGCTTTTCTATAGCATCAAGCCTCAAATGTGAACTATACATTGGATTGGATTCTTCTTTAAATAAATAAAGTAAAAATATAGATTGTATTATAATGTTATACTAAAATTAAAACAATGGGATAAACCCTAAAGATAACCTGTAGAAAAAAACCCCACATTTTAAGCATGCAGAATAACATATGTGGACTTTAAACAATTAATTGATACTTCGAACGATTGCGTATTTGTGGCATCCATAATTGTAATCATTTTTAGAAGTTCGATTAATTGTGCGTTCGACAGAATTTGCCCATTCAGAATTTTAAAACCTGAAAAAGCAGAGCTTTTTGGATACTGTTATCATTAAATGGAGTCAGTATTGTTGCTGTGGCTATCTGTCATCTGCGTGTGTGTGTGTATGAAAGAAAGAAATTGACTCGTGTTACACACTGTTAGTCAGGTGTGTGTGATTGTTCCAACAGAACGAATAATGCAGGTTCAGATTTCTGCTTATCTTGTCCAGTAACTATGTGTGTGTGCATCTGCCATGCATGAGAGGACGGCCGAGTCATCAGCTGTGGAGTACATGTGACTAAGAGTCTAATGAATGGAAATAATCTGCCCTTTAATAGATCAGTTCTCTCATCCAAGTGTTTGAGCTTTGGTGTGGATGGATATTTAATAAGGGCTAGTGAAGGAAGTCAGGGTGATTCTCTTCTGAGTCCTGTGAGCGGTGCATTCAGCTGCTGACAGATGTTTCCGTACAGTGTTGGGAAGGTTACTTTGGAAATGTAATAGGTACGCTGTTTAAAATGTAATAGTAGTGTAACTTTTTCAATTACTTTATTAAAGTAATGTAACTAATTACTTTTGAGTACTTTTCGATTACTTTTCTAAATTTGTGAAAATTAAAGAATAATAAATAAAAGCATATACATCAACTTAAATACAGTTATCTAATAAGCATGTGACGTATTCTGTGTACTAAACTCCTGAAACATTGGTGTTTTTTTGAAACTGCTGTCTCTGTATATGATGATAGTTTTCTCAAAATAAGTAAAATGCACATGAAGTGACACAGAGCAGTTCTAGAAATTATGTTTATGTGTTCGTGTACTCCTATATTGAGGCAGCAGAGGTTGAAAACACTGCGAGCTTCAGTAGGCCTATGTGTAGTAAATGAAACCATGTCTTTGCCATTAATTTACAGGAGGGGCAGACTGGGAAAAAAATTCAGACTGGAAAATTCAAACTCATACAAACAAATTCATGGACAAAACTATTTTTTGTATGGACCTGACATAAAAAAGGTTTAAATCTTTAATTTGGGGACATGCAAAATAATTAAAAGTTTTCTCCTTAAGTGCACCTTCACTTCCATTTTTCTCTTCAGTCTCTTTATTTTGCCCTGTTATCCATCTCTCTCATGACTTTAATACTCAAGATTGAACAAAACTATACTTTACAATACAATACCCTACAATACTACAATATCTTTATAGAAAAATCCTAATACTGTACACGAGTCATGTTTTTCCCTTACAAAAAATTACCATGCTTTTATTAGCCTATATAAAAGTAAAATAGCCTAACCTTGTTTTGTTTTTTTCGTTTTTTTTTTTTGCAAATGGATTTGTATTTATTTTTAAATAAATACATTTGTAAAATAATTTTACATTTTTGGTTATCACAGTTAAACAATAGAAACCATTTTCCCTGGATTTATAGTTAAATATTAAAATGTTAATTTCCGTAAGGGTTGTGTTGTTGTCTGTCGTAGCTCCCCCTAAACCTTTAAAAAAAATCTGATTTTTTTTTCAGCTAAATTCCTACTGTAACATTACAACAGATAATAATGATGTCCTTTATATAGTATTTTGAGTGATGACTGATGAGCAACGTGCTGCTGCTTGATTAAATAAATAAAAAAACAAAGACAAAAAAGCATCTTTACAGATGAAACTGACCTGAAACCCTGAACAGTAGTTCTGCGTCTCTGCTCCAGCAATCCACTGTATTCTCTCTCTCTCTCTCTCTCTCTCTCTCTCTCTCTCTCTCTCTCTCTCTCTCTCTCTCTCTCGCATTGATTACTCTGAGTCTGATCCAAACCGTTTGGCGAAGGCGTGGAGAGCGCGCGAGTCATGACTAACACTTCATGACTTATTAGAGATTTAATTATCAAACGGCGGATTCGCAAATGATCGCTTTAGTACATTCGGCAGGCAATTATACAATAATGATATTAAATACTGGGGCAAAATCGGTCCCAGTTCTCCCGGTGTCCAGTCCGCGCCTGATTTCCACAGACACGCAGAATGTGCAAGTCATATATTGCATTTTTGGGGCTTTATATTCACAGACACTAGTCGATGTCATGTTTTGATTCAAGTGTACTGACCTACTTTTGATTTAGTCATCCAAAATGTGGCATAATCCGTCCGCGTTAGGCATTTCGTTTTTATGACTGGATTCTACGAACCAGACTGTATTTCCGCATCCCGGAAATTATTAGGGCGGTATGTCTCAGAATAGTCAGTGCAATTGGGAAAGAAATCAGTTAAATCTGTATGTGGATGTGTGTAAATATTCAAATGTAATCCCCTTTGTAATCGTAAAAAATTTCATAAGTAACTGTAATTTAATAACTCATTTTTTCTTAGTAACTGTAACTAATTACAGTTACAATAATTTTGTAATTAAATTACGTAACGCCGTTACATGTAACTAGTTACTCCCCAACACTGTTTCCGTACCAGTCTCTAGACATGACTGTGTTCCTGGTACATCATCTTAATACATCATCTGACTCGTACTTAAAGGAATTCTTAAAGCACTTTATATATTTTTTTATTATTATTTTTCAAATGTATATCAGTTGAAATTATATTAAACATTCCTTTAAAACATTATATTCTTCTTCTTCTTATCCACCTGAAAAAATTCAAGCAATTAATTCATCCAAACCACTTGGCCTCAGTATCTCTTACCTGAAACTTTCATTTATAAACTATCTTTGTTTATATATATATATATCTATTGTGACGCGTGGCCCGAGCTCTCATCAGCGTTGCCCTGGAAACAGAGCAGACACACCTGCACCTGCTCATTACGGGCAGAGGGGTCACACCTGCAGCCCATTAGAACCGGGCTTTATAAGCAGCGTCGTCAAACACAGAGGTGAGAGATGTCTCCAAAAGACTCAGCTAACAATTCTCTGTGTGACCACCAGCCTGCTGAGGACACGGACCTCACGGACCCACACAACACTGCGCACCGAAGGAGGAAGAGAAGGCTGAGCACTGAGCACCGGAAACCCCTCACGTTGGCTATTTTTCCCTACATCACCTCAATAAATCCACCCTTTGGGGAACTTACCTTGATCCTCGTGTCGTGTGCTTCTTCACCCCGTCACACTGGTGGAGAATGCGGGCTTTGCAGTGAAGAAGTCACCGACCGGGATCCCAGTGCATCACTATCACCATTCACTTGGTTTATTGACAGACGTTTTTTGCCGGGCTTGTTTTCTCACGTCCCCTTCCTGTTTCCCCAGGTGGCGCTCCTCCCCCAACGATGGAGGATCTGTTTAAGCACCTCACCGAGGTGAGCATCTGCCAGCAACAGATTATGGAGCACATGGCCTCCCGACAAGGGGAAACGGAATGAGAGCTCGCCGCCCTCCGCATGGCGGCCGCCCCGCGAACTCCGCTACCTGACCCCCAAGCCCAGGCTACCCAACTCATCCCAAAGATGACAGCACATGCTGACGTCGAGACATTCCTTCAGATGTTCAAGGCGATCGCCATCCGGGAGGCGTGGCCCAGGGACGAGTGGGCGCGGATCGTGGCGCCGTTGCTGACGGGAGAAGCGCAATGGGCGTACTTCATGCTTACCCCAGAGCGGAGCGGCTATTACGAGGAGCTGAAGAAGGAAATCTTTAGTGCCGCCCAACTGTTTCATGACTGGTCCTACAACCCACGGCGGCCCGCCTGTGAGCAAGTGCCCGACCTCTCACACCTCGCCCAACATTGGCTACTGGCCGGGGGTCCCACCGCACACCAGGTAGTGGAGCGCGTTGTAGTGGACCGCCTTCTACGGGCCCTTCCCCGCCCTCTCCGGCAGGTGGCCGGGATGCGGAACCCCACCAACATCGACGAGCTGGTGAAGGCCATCGAGCTGGCGGAGGCCACCCAACACCGGGGAGGCTGGGGAGCGAGCGCCACCCTTTCCCCGGAGGGTGGTCCAGGAGCGACGCGCGCCGGGGGGCACCCAGCGACCAGTCGGCACGCCGGCGGTTCCCGGGCCACAGGATGAGCCCATGCCCCTGGACGCACTTGGCTGGCAGGCTGCACCGTCCACGCGGAAACTCCGAAGCAGGCCCCACGGGTGGAATTGAATATAAATGGCCTGCCGGTCCTCACCCTCCGGTCGGTGGAAGTCGGGATCGTCAAGGATCTGCCTGTACCGGTCCTCCTCGGCAGGGATTGGCCGGGGTTCGACCGCCTCTTCGCCTCCGCGAGCCAGCCTGTCAGCCCCGCCAGGAACCGCTCCCCACACCGGATGACCACGAAGCCCCGACGGCGTCCTGTGCTGCTGGCCTCGGACAGCCCCAGAGAGGGTGAGTCTGCACATCATAACCCTAACCTCTATTATGACCTCTTCCAGCAGGTAACAGGGGCTGGGGCCTTTGCCCGAGAGCAGCACGAGGACGACCGCCTCAAACACTGCTGGGCCCAAGTGAGGGTCGCCGATGGGAAGGACCTCCAACCGGCACCCCACCCAACACCTTACTTTGTGGTCAAAAACAGGAGCGGTGCTGGAATTGGCACATGCCCATCCCATGGCCGGCCACCTGGAGGCCCGAAACACCATCCAACGCATACGCGACTGTTTTCATTGGCCGGGCCTGGAGGCCGAGGTGAAACGTTTCTGTCAGGCCTGTCCCACCTGCCAGCGGACGTCTCCACGTACCCCTCCCCCCAGCCCGCTAATTCCGCTACCCATCCTTGAGGTGCCCTTTCGAGCGGATCGGAATGGACCTAGTGGGGCCGCTGCCAAAGTCCGCCCGGGGACACGAACACATCCTGGTCATCCTGGACTACGCCACTCGCTACCCTGAGGCCATCCCACTCCGCAAAGCCACCGCGAAAGCCATCGCCCAGGAGCTCTTCCTCTTAAGTAGTCGGGTCGGCCTTCCATCCCAGATACTGACTGACCAGGGCACCCCCTTCGTGTCCCGGGTGATGGCTGACCTTTGCAAGCTCCTCCAAATAAAACCGCTCCGCACCACCGTATACCACCCGCAAACGGTCGGCCTGATCGAACGCTTCAACCAGACCGTGAAGCAGATGCTGCGTCGGGTGGCTGCTGAGGACAAGGGGGAAAACATTGCCTTGGCGCCAATTGAAATACATGGGACAGTCACGCCGGAGAGTTGCTGTGTCGTTTTCTGTACCTCCAATAAACTAACAAATTATGAATTGAAGTTCTACATCCTTCCTAATAAACATACAGAACCGGAAAGGATGACAAAATGGCTACAAGCATTAAGTTGTGAGGATGATCAAGGGAAGTTGTGGAATCCCAAGACTAAGCATGTGTATGTGTGCAGTCGGCATTTCATCACAGGCAGGTTATATTAACATCGTGTTCATTATTAACGTTATCAAAACTGTGTAAGGTTGTTTCAGAAAGTGGAATGCATATATAATTAGCCTTATCGTTCTACCTGAAGCAAAACTATGTAACATTAGCCTAGTGTCGAACATAAACCCACTTAAAAAAGCGTGTGGACATGTAACAACTTAGTTTTGTGTCAGAACTTTTACACTTTCATTCATAAATTCACCTCGTCTGTGTTTGCGAAATGATTGAATCGCGGAATCCAGTCAAAAATAGAACTTGCTGTATAAAGCAGAACGTCAAGGAATTTGGCTATTTTTGAATGAATACATCTACATTATAGCTGTAAAATATATCAAATATCGATATGGACTAGTGTATATGAATATTAAAGTTAAAAGAGACTACAATTGTTCTACGTGTCTCTGGGAATGAGCGCTCAATATGTGCATTTTTGTCATTCAAATACACACGATGTCCGCAGTGTTTTCCCCCACGCCGACTCCGCCCTCGCCACGCCCCCAGCTATGACTAGAGGCCGACTGTATCTATGCGAGTAGGTGTCAACTACCATGAATATCATTGTAATTTACACCTGAGAAGACAAAGGCCTGCATAATGAGCCTCTCAGTCATCTGTGCCACTGAGAGTGAGGAGTTACAAGAAAGAATGTGAGAACAAAATAAATCTATATAATTTTATATTTGTAGTTTATTAAGAATATATTTAACTATCCCACAACATAATTTAATATCCACTTGGGGGAGCAGTTAAACAGTTTATTAGAAACAATCAAAACTGACTTTCAAACAAATTCTTTGGCATCCTTACTCCAGTCACACAATCCTTCAGAAATCCTTTTAACAATCTTATTTTCTAAAAAAAAAAAAACATTTATTGTTATTATTATTATCATTATTATTAATGTTGAAAAGAGCTGAGAATATTTTTCTGGGTTTTTAGGGGGAATAATTTCAAAGAAAAGCATTGTTTTTACATTTGTTACAGTTATCTATTTGTTACATTTATATTATTTACATCAAGCTTTTGAATGGTATAGTATTGTATATTGTTATTGAAACTTCATAATGTTTCACTTGATTATACATTTAGTCAGGAATTATAGTTTGCAAAAAGTATTTGGAAAAAGTCTAACTAGTAAAATGTTTAAACGTTATGTGAAAACTAGTACAAGTATATAAATAAATAAAAAGAGACTTACTCATGTTAATGATCTCTGCTGAATAAAGTGCTTCATTCTTTTTTTCTGAGGAAATCCATTTCTCAAATCCTCAACCACATCACATCTTTTTGGGGTGATTTATGTCTTATTCCTCACATCGCGAAGCAAACAGTTAAAATAAAAAAACTTGAACAGTCTCGCTGCTTTTTCTTCTGTGTGGGCGTATTTGAGCCGCGCGCTTCAGTTTGAATCTGAATAGCGCGTTCAGCGCGGGGGCGTGGTCACATTAGATATAATGAAGGGAGACTTGAAAAACAGACATCGCGTTGTTTTCATATGGATTACTTTATCACAGAATATCTGTTTTCGGTGGCACTTGTTTAGTTTAAAAAAACACATGTCAAGCTTTCTATAGATATCTCTCTCATGTGTTTTCGTTGAGTATTCACGGAGTTACAGTTCATTTTAATGACGTGTTTGTAAAAGAAGATCAGCGCAAAGGCTGCAGACAGCACTCCTTGTTTGTTATCTTTATTTTATAAGTGCACAAAGTTTTGTTGTTATTATGTCTGTATCCAAAAAAAGTAGACCCTTTAGATATTCGATTGATGTATTGCTCTAATCTGTACGATTAAAACTGAAAGTGTAATTTAAGTTCTTTTCGGGGTTATCAGGAGAAAATGACTCAAAACGCGTATCCGCGTTAATCGACTCGAAATGTTTTGTCCTGTTTCCTGCATGTTTGAGTGGGTGAGCGACAGTTCAGATGTTTACTTTTGTTATTTAATCCAATCTCCTTTCACCTCACATGTTTCAGATCTAAAGTCCCTGACTACTGGCTGGATATCTTTGGACTTAGTGTCAGCTAAATCAAACCTCTTGACATGACTGAAACACTTCGGTCCAAGAACAGAGCTTGTGTTTGTTTCATCTGTCAGTTCATCTGACTCCTCTGTAATTCATGCAGATTCACTGATAAGACTCCTGAGATGTTCTGAGAAGAATCCGGCTCAAATATGTGCCCGAATGTCTCCCATGGCAACAGAGGAGCGACTCAGAGAGAGTTGTAGGCAGAGAATCAGGATGTCAGCCATGTTTTCAGGCAGGCGTCATTGTTAGAAATGGGTCTTTAGAGATCTGTGACTCAGCAACAGGTGTGAAATAAAAAACTGTCTTCTTTTAGCCTCAATCACATGGCTCAAACGAAGCCTTACAGCTGTTGAACACACATCCTGTCTTAAAAACTAATGGCCATCTGTATATTCAATTGGTTGTTGGCTTGCAAAGCTGAAATCTCAAGAGGATTTGGTGGGTAGATGTTTGTCAATCTGAATAGTCCAGATTTGCTTGGACCAATGTCACAAACTAAGAAAATCACACATGAATTTAAAAGTTAAGACTTTCATTAACTTTTGGAAGTGTATTATCATGTCTTTAAGTACTAAAGTGGTAGCATCTACAAGGCAGTTTTAAGTAAAAACATTATTTAATATGACAAAATAAACTTAACCAGATTAGGCTATACCAACAAAAGTAATTTTTAAAGCTCGGGTCAGGTGGAAAGGTTACAACTGAACATTCATTGTCAAACAGTTATAGCAGGAAAAAAAAATTACCGTTAAAGTGAATTGACCAAATTTAACCAGACATTAATTAAATTAAATATTTGTTTATTTCAGAAGATTTCGCTTAGATACTTAATTATAGATGATTTAATGAGATAACACATAATAATAATAATAATAATAATAATAATAATAATAAACTTATTTGAATGAGGATTGGAATAATCTGTCTCTTTTCATTTTTCAAATCTTTCCATACATAATTTAATGTGTGTGTGGGGGGGGGTCACATAGCTAAACAGTTCAAAAATAGTAAGATCTTAACACAAATAAAGTAGTTACCTTATCATGCAACAAATGCCATAAACAGTCAGCCTGTACTCTTAAAAATGAAGGTTACAAAAGGGGTTTTCAGTGATTCAATTAAAGAACCGTTTGGGTTTCCCCAAGGAACCTTTCAGTGAACAGTAAGAACAGTTATCGGTGATGATTTTTCAATCACATGTGATTCTGATGAACTGATTGATATTGATTTATGAGTGTTTGAAAGGATTTAATATTAGTGTTACTGGATATTATTAAGTGGTATTAAAATGAAATACAACACAATACTATTTGTTGCCATTGAGTACTGTTTATTGTATGAGAGTCCTTTTACAATATTTATTTGAAATGAAAATGCATACAGGCCACAGTTCAGGCTTATTTATTTAGTGTTTTTATCAATTGTGTTCATAAAAATAAAGGCAAACAACGGCAATAAACCACTCCTTAAGGGTGAGGAAGAAACCGTGGGAGGAACCAAGGCTCAAAGGTTACCAATCCCACCTGACTGACCTTGGAGAAACACTCCTAGGAAAACAGTTCACAGAATAAAGTGAATATGAAATATTCGAACATCAGCAAATATTCAGTTAGGATGTATGCAGCTGTCAATGATTTATGTAAAATTGTTAATGAAGGACATGATAGATTCATGGCCATATTTTTAAAGCAGAAGTTGTATATGCAAACAATAGTGCAATCTCAAAGTAAAACCCTGACATCTGTCACTGTGTAATCTTATGTCATTGCATCACATCAATAGTGCTTTAGATTGATCAGTGATCATTCGGGGTAGTAATGGAGTTAAAGTGAATATATGCATTATAGAGTCCTTTATGTTATAGACGTTCACTCAATCATCTGTTGAACTCTGGAATGTGTAGCAACAGTTTACAGGGTGTGACTTACCGTGCAACCTTTGAACAGACAAAAACACACATCTTTGAAAGCCTTAATTGTGTTTGGCTGCTTAGAGATGTTTTTGAGTTCAGAAACAAATAGCCCTACACGATATGCATATGCCAGTAGATTGAATTTCAGTGTGTATTGTGTTATTGCTTTAAGTGGATTGGGTGCCTTGACAGAGTATATTAAATGCGGTTTGGCATTTTCTTGTCCTATAAATTGTATATTTTCTTGTCCTATAAATATAAATTGTCCTACAAAGATTTGTTTGAAGGACAGACTAGTAATAGAGAAATAATTAAATAATGCACAGGATGGATCAGTTGCCAGGAAGCAAGAATGAATGACACTGTGTCAGAGTGGCACAGTAAACGTCAGGTAGCCAAGGAGATGGTTCAAGACATGTCTTTTTATTGAATTTTTATTGAGTTTAGCAGTAAAATAACTTTTTAACTAAAGCAGCCTGGAAAGAGTAGGCACAGGCTGTTGCTTTAATATTTTTCTAACTGATCTAAACTTTAAAATATATTTCATTGGAGCAATCCAACACAGTCTGGTTAATACGGCCATAAAATAATATGTAAATAAGTTCATTGGAATTGTGTGTACAGGTGCAGTGTATAAGTTAATTCACAAAACCCATGAATATCAACCACTATTCAGAATATGGAAAGGGCGTTTATGCCAACTTTAATATGGCTGACGAGGTGGTGGTGATGCACCACCAAGTAATTCTGGCATATCTGCCACTATCTTTGCAGTGAAGAGATGTGTAACTGCAGACATCCCAAGTCTCCCGGAAGTCTCCCGCATATTGAAAGCGGCTTCCTGAGACCCGCCAATTAGTTAAAATCTCCCGGAATCTAGACCGAGCGAGCAAAAGCGCGCATGCGAAACAGATACTGTGTTTCAAACCGTGTAGCGCACGCACGGCAGAGAGGGAGAGGGAGCGAGAGACCTTGCGTGTGTGTGCTAATGTGCGTGTGTGCGAAGCGCATGTAAGACAGAGAGCATCCTGATTGGCCTGTTTCTGCAAATCAACCAATCAATTGTCAGTGTGGGCGGGCTTTTATCTCTTGTCCTGAACAAAATTAATCAGTTATGTGACGTCTATCTAGAAACAGGAGCACCATTGCAGAGGGAGAGTGCCACAAAACAAAAAAGTATAAGACACATTTTACGGCAGACTACACGAAAGTACTCCTGTCTTATAGGTGTCAAACATAATGACAGTCTTGCTCAAGCATTGCCCATGGCGGGTTATATGATTGCAAAAGGCATGTTGAGATGAGTTGACAAGTTTAATTTCATCTGCATATTATTCAGGCTAGTTGCCAAGGCTACATGAAAACAACCAACTCCTTAGACCTGTTTAAAGTTGCAATGGAAAATAAATAAAAGCAGTTTACATAAATTGTATAAGCAGATTATATAAATAGTAAAAGTAACATATTTAAACATAATTAAAGAATAATTACATAGGCCTATAGCTTATAGAAATAATATTTTATGCTTTTATATCTGTTAGGGACCACAACATGTTAGGGAGGCTAAGCGCAGGGAAGGCTGCTCCAATATATCTCAGTTCTCCCATTCACTAAGAAGGTGACTACAGCTGAGATGTATTTCCTTCCTTTTGGGGGGGGGGGGGGGGGGGGGTAACTCCCTGAAATTACTTTTTGCAGGTTGGGATGTCTGTAACTGTCAAAAACAAATAAATTTGACAAGTAAACGTTAACGGTTTTGTTTCGTGGTTTAATAATTCAAGCATAAAAAGTTAAATATGTTATAGGTTATTTTTTTCTTCATAGAGAACGTTGGAGCGCGAGCGTCCCGCGCTCTCTGATTGGTCTAGCTGACGTTCTCTTCAAGTTGTCAAAACTACAGAGCTGCGCGTTTTCTCATTGGACGAAAAGAGTTCCAAGCGGTGCCAGCAGGTAACCGCTCAGCCAATCAAAACGCTCCTTCATGTTGTCCTAGAGACCGTGGTATTTCAGTCTTCGAGCGACTTCCTTATGCAGAGTGTGTTATGAGACATAACCGTAAAACATTGTGTCAGAGTTTCACCGTTAGAAATACATGAGCTTTCGTTTCGAACGCGGAACTACAGCAACCTTCTTTTGAAACATTTATGTAGGCTATACGTTACGTGTCTGTGTGTAGTGTTGCGTGTGTGTGTATTAGCCCGCCCAGCCCAGCAGCCCTTCCTATCTCCCCTCCCTTTCCTCCAACAGTCTCAGTCGGTTCGCCCGCAGCTCTTGCGTTCTCTTAGCCGGGTTTCATTCCAGACATGGCTGCGAAAGTGTGTAGATCGGTCCTCCTCCTGTCCCGGAGCAGCGGAGCCGTAGCCTCTTCTGCTTTTCCCGCATTCGGTGTCTCCTCACAGCGACATCATCAGAGCACAAGAACGGTGAGTCCCCGGAACGGAAAGCAACCGAGCATGGGTGCCGCTACCGCTGCTGCTGGACAAGGGGAGGGTTGTGAAGAGAGAGATGAGGGGGCTGGGTTCCTCTCTCTGGTGCGGGTTAGATAAAACAACCCGGCAAGGAAGTGTTTTGGGACGTTTCTGTCCGCATTGAGTGTTCCGTGCATTGCACAGTGATCAGCAGTGCTGCATCATTAACCAGTGCACTTCAGTCTAGTCTATACAAGACGTCCGGTTAAGCGGAGGCGTATACTCATGTACAGCCAGTGTCACGGCTTGACTCATGTATGCACACTAACAGTTACATGTGAATTTTTCATGCATGCCACAGAATCACACGCGAGCGATCGGATGCGCTCGTCTAGCACGGGCTCCGTGCGTTCCGTTCCAGGATAACCTTGAAAGCAACAGTGGTCTCAACTTTAACACTGACTGCCCTCGCAACTCCGAGACACATCATGCGCTCTCCGTGATTTATTACGTGGCATTTGACCGCTTCAGTGATTTCAAGCATGCAAAGTGTGTTCTTTCAAGCTTTGCCGGACTGGACGGACCGTGTGAGTGTGTTTGTTCCACTGCAGTGTCCGATAGTGCGTTTGCACTGGCCATCGAGAGATAGTGTGCGGTAGGACTCCTGCGTTTACACCGGACGTTGCGTTCTCAAGACGCACTATTAAAAGTTAAACTGTTCTTAACTTGACGCGCCGTCTTAAAAGCGCAACGCAACGTCCGACGCATGCGTACTCAGAACAACAAATAAAAAACAGCGCTGACGGAACGCAAGAATGCGTACAGTCCTGCTAGTATTAAGTACTGTCATTGTTGGGTAAAAATGAGTAGATGCTCCCTCTCATGCATGCTCGTTACATTATGTCACTCCTCCTCTTTACTCACGCACACCCCCCCCCCCCCCCTTCCTTTGTGCGGGTGTTTCCCGTTTCCAGCGGCAAGCCTGTGGGTTTTCCTTTGAGCAAACTCCAGTGCGCATTGCTCAATGGCGCTCCAGCATGTTTTGGAAGCTAGTCAGCTGGAGAGAAATCATAAGGGCAGTCCTTGAGACACCGTCATAGACTTTGATTTTTCAGCCTTCATGACTTTAAAGTCAAAGCGAGAAAAATGAGAGGAGGAAGATGAGCAGTTCCCTGTCAACAAAGTACTGTGGCATTGCCATAAAAATATAGCTGTTTTTTTATACGTTAGCATAATGGTTATGCAGTTATATTCCTTGGACAGTCCCATAATAAAAAAGCATCTATGAATAGCACTGTCGATAAAACAGTGATATTAGTAGTATCTATCTATCTGTCTGTCTCTATCTATCTACCTATCTACCTATCTATCTATCTATCTATCTATCTATCTATCTATCTATGTATGTATGTGTGTGCATTCTTTACACACTTTGTACTTCTTAATATGTTTTTGGACAAAAAAAAAAAAAGATTTCAACTCTGGCTCAGTGGAAAAAAGGCCCTTGTGGCAAGATTTCTGCATGAAATATTACGTTGCTTCTTGTACTTTTTGCGACACTTAATAGGCCTTTCGCACCACATGAACCTTTTCATAGTACCAGATCTAATTGTGGAACTACCCACTTTTGGGCGTTTTCGCACCGCGGGAACTTTTTTGTACTGGACTGCCTTTTTAAGAACTAAATTAGCTCCTACTCCAGAGCAGGGTTTAACCAGCACAATTTGTACTAACTGTGACGTAAGTAGACACTGATTGGCCAGACGAGTTCGAACACGCCCTCACCCGCCATGATTTAAAATGCCATGTAACATACTGTAAACATTGTGTCAACTTATTTCGCAAGTAAATATATGGACACTGAAGTGCGTATACATCGACATTCCATGTCCATTATTGAGAAACCTGCAAGACACAACAAAAACACGACTCTGATCACAGCGTCCTGCATCCTCCTGTTGTTAACGTTCTTCTTCTTTGTTAATGTTGTTAAATGTCATGCACAAATGACATCGCTGTCGACCGGCTTACGCCACGTCCTAGTACACAAGGTCGGTGTGAATTCAACCCTTTAAATGGTACTGGGAAATAGTTTGCGCAAAATCATCCCAGTACTTTAGTACTGTACATTTAGTTCTGGAACTAAAGCGATGCGAAAGGCCCTATAGTGAAATGTCCAGTGTGTGGTACTAAAAGCATTTTTGGTTTTATCTAAAACGTGAATGATGAACATGAATTTGACAATGTTCTTTTACATTGCTGCTTGTATGTTTCACGGCACTTCGGAAATAAAATGTCCAGTGAGTGATGCTAGAATGTTAAAGTGTCCCTATTATGGGTTATGAAAGGTAAAAATTTTGGTTTTGGGAGTACCCTACCCAACAACAGGCTGACATGCATGCAAGGTCAAAAACACTTTCATTGTCTAATAATATGCATTTGTTATTTTTAATTTTAAATTATTTTATTTGCGCAAGGACTTTCAAATGATTTGCTTAACGATAAATTTTTCCGAACCCTCCTTTGCTGATGCTAATCTGCGGTGATTGGTCTGTTTGGTCTCAGTTTCATTTCATCATGAGCCTGTAATGCCTGAAAAAGCAGTGTTTGTGAGTGCAGTGCTGCTTTGTGTACAGCATTACCGGGGAAACCACTATTTTTACAGCTCCAAAAGCAGCATCTAGTGGTGAAGAATGAATTTGCATTTTAACAAGTGAGCGACAATATGCTAATGTTACATGTTGACATCAATTTCAATGATTCAGAGGCGACTCTTTCTTTTGATAGACAATAACTTAATACACGGTGCACTTTCAGATTTAAAACTTTGCAGGATGTTTTAATTCATTTCTTAGAGCTTTGTTACTTACTGCATGAAAGGTCCAATGTTTTTTTTTTTTTCTTTAATGCTCTATTGGTCTTAACATACTACATGCATTAAAACCCTACCCTAAGCCAAACCGATAGCATTAACAGAAAATAAACATGATATAGTACACATTTGCTACAAGCTGTTGATCATGACTCATGTTTCAGAGTGCTCTGCATGAAGTGCAGTGCTGTACCATTTCAGCGACCAAGCAAAAATAAATATGTAACTGATTATATGATACAAACATCAAAATCTATTAGTTTGCAAATCATTCACTAAGGTAAAAGTGTTTTGAGGACACAACATTGTTTTGCATGGTTCCTTGCAAAATACTATCTATTAGTAGTTAATGTTTTACTGTCACTAGTGTTCATTTCATATGGAAACTGTTAATTCCGTGATATTTTAATTTGGTAATCGAATAGTACCATGACAAATACTGGAATACTATCTGATTCTATCACTGATAGTGTCTCCTCAGAACATTTCATTTTATGGGTTTTCTTGCTAAAGTTATAAGTGACTCAAAATGTAATGTCTGATTTTAAAGTAGTATTTGCTCTTGATGAGATTGCAGCATACAAATAAATCTTTTAGTTGTTTACACCACCATACCTCTTAGATTGGCAAAATCCCAACAGCCGACTCTCACATCCTTCTATGGATTGAGCAGTCCCTGTTTGATCATGAATCTTGTGTGTCTTCTATTTATTTCTCTCTGGGCAGTAATGTTTGTGGGTCTGTTTGCATTTATAGTGTTCCCCGTACCAAGCAAGCGTGGCCTCTTACGGTGCTTGGCACAAACCTGTCAGGCTGAGACACCACTGTGACAGGTCTCTGACAGCTAGGCCATGCTGCCTTCATCTGTCCATCACATGCTAGTTGAACACCAAGTCTCAAAGCACCGTTTCATCATAAACATCCAAAGCACAGCTGTGAGGTGTTTAACGAATTGCTTCAGAATAAATGTTTTCCCTAAAGACTGCACTTCAGTGGAAATAAGACTTTGTGTCGATAAACACTTTGAACCTTAGCTAGACACAAGCAGTGGAGAGTGCCATGGCAAATCAACATCCTTGTGGATCGGTAGCTGAAATGCCAATCGCAGTCTCACATATTTAGACTGACTCTGAACCAGACCCCTGAGATATGCACTTAACTCTAAATGGCTTGCTATTGAATCTGTTCAATAACAGTCTCCTTTCTGAATGTGGACAAATAGAGACTGCTGAGGAACAAACTATATTTATAATATTTCTAGAAGTAGATAACAGTGGCTTTCTGTCATATATTCTTAAGGGTCATCAATCCGGGCAGTGAATTGTTGCGTTTACTCTTTTAGCCTCAAGCATGCAGAGAAAGTGAACCAGCTGCAGGGTTATCTCATTAAGTATGAGTGGTGTGTCCCTTTGCATACCTTAGAGATTTTATAAGACACTTCAGCATTATTTTCCAGCCATCTGGAGTCATAATAGCCAGGCTTCTCTGGTCATAGTAGCCAATGTTCATGCTCCATTTAAAACACCGATTGATTACTTGTGAGGTCTGTTAGGGGTGTTTACACAGACGATCACATACCAATGATCACGTCATATTGATAAGTAAGCGTAAGTCTACTGTATATGCATAGATTTGTTTTTCCATTGGCAGCAAACGTAAAACAATAAAATAACTATCTTAATGGTGTGTTGAGTTGTAACTTAATGGTGTGTTGAGTTGTTACTTTTACACTTATGGAAGTTGTGACAATCAAAAACCTTGGTATATATATATATATATATATATATATATATATATATATATAATATGCATGTTTTAAGATTGCTTTTGAAACACAACACTCCTTTGTTGATAAAGGAAAGCACTGCTGTGACAAGAATGCTGACAAGTTAAATGGTATTTAGTTGCATGATCATGTTAACAATTAGATTTTTACATTTTCATCCCCTCTGAAGCAATCTCACCAAAGCCAGATACAATAAATGGGACGACATTTTACAGTTTTGTGAAAAATGGACAAATCAACCTAATCGTGCTGGGATTATTTGCCCAAAAAGATGATTCTGTGATAATTTACTCATGGTCATGTTGTTCTGGTCTTGTATAGTCTCAGCCGCAGACATCACACCCACGGACCGTTGGCTAAACGTCTGATGCATATGGGACACAAAAGTAGAAACACTTCAGGAGTGTCAAAGTCGTCATCAGATGATCCACGAGTCATCCGCGAGACGTGTGTCGCTTTCTTTAACGTTCCACCTGGAAACAAAGATACCGTGGCGCCAAACCCCCTCATGAAAGAAGGAAGACATCGTGTTTAGAAGTGTGACGACGAGTATTATCAGGCTCAACTAAACGCTGGATTTTCAAAAGTATGTGGAATATTTAAAGTGCATGGCATAGAATCTCTAAAATACGTCTGATAGTTTTTCACACCGGTCTGTTATTGTGGGGACATTTCCATGCCTCAAAAATTGTGACTAAATGAAGCAAACTGTGATTCGGTTGTTTGACATGTCGGTCAGATGGCCTCATAGGTGGGCCTTGGCCAATGAAAGCTGCTGTGAATTCTAGTCATTCAGTCTGAAGGTCTGCCTACGCGAGACTAGGTCTTGAATGTGGAACACAAAAGAAGATATTTTAAAAGACGTTGTTGAGTTTTCTTTTCTGTACCATAAAAGTTAATAGGGTCTGAGGGTTTTGTACCCCATGCTATGGATGAGAACATTCTTTAGAATATCTACTTTTGTGTGGGTTTTGCACTTCTTTAACATTTATGGTAGCATGAATAGTCATATGAATAGCATTAGCAAACACGCTTCGTAATCAATGTATGGATCCTGATTAGACAGATTAGGATTTTAAGATGGATAATGAATACTCTTTTAAATTGAGGTCTCTGTGTTTTAACAACAGAGCGTGCAATTTATTCAGCACTGGGGAATGTCAGGAAGGGCAAACTCTGGGCTGGGAAATAAGCTCAAAATTATGCAATACTGTTCCTTTATGTCTAATAAAAAGATGATCCATTGGTTCAGTGTTGATGGTTATGCACCTACAGTAATTATGACATTCATGTCCCTTTAATCATTCTAAATCCTTAAATTCAGTTTTGTAATAGACTTACTATTGCGTACATTTGGGTAGGTGTAAACTCTGTGTAAGCCCTATATTGTGTTCCCGTGGATCTTTCCCCACAAAAGTATAAACACAATATGTTTAAATAGAGGGATTCCATTTATTCATGTAGTTGACAACAACATAAACAGATGCATCAGCTGCATCTCATTCAGTGCATCCAAATGTGCCTATTTACTAGGTAAAAAGCAGTAAATGGAGTGAGAAAAATTTCCAAATCTATAGTATTCATCATGAAACAGTAGTTTAAAAGTACTGTAAATGATTTTGAAGTGTGTGTCCAGAGGACACTTTACTGTCCCACGAGGGCATGAAAGAGGAGTTTGCATTAATGATTTGTGGTGAATTGACAAACCTGATGCTGTAGGTCGCATGACACTGCCATTATGGCTGATAGTACAGGAGCTGGTCATATAATTAGATTATCATCAAAAAGTTAATTTATTTCACTCATTCCATTCAAAAAGGGAAACTTCTATATTGTATTTCTTCATTACACACAGACTGATATATTTCAAATGTTTATTTCTTTTAATTTTGATGATTATAACTGACAACTAAGGAAAATCCCAAATTCAGTATCTCAGAAAATTAGAATATTTTCTAATTTCTATTTTCACTCTAAATAGCTAATTAACTCAAAACACCTACAAATAGGGTTGGGTATCGATTGGGTTTTATACGTTACTGGTGCCATTTCGATACTTTTAAAATGGTACTGGTGCCTAAACGGTGCCTGAACCAATACTTCTATAAAATAAATAAATAAAAGCTTAAAAGGATAACATTAAAGAACATTAAAAAGATTTAAAATAAATCCATAGCATTCACACGCTCCTTGGATGCTCTCATTTCCCAAGCTTCCCTTACTCTAAGGCTAATAAATGTATTTCACGATTTGAATCATTATTTAATACAAAACCACACATAATGTTTCTACTGTATCTGTCAATCACACTATTTAGTTAAAATCAGTGCTGTCTGTCACTTGTCTTTAATCAGTTCAGTGAATGATAATGTCGTTTGTAAAGTACAGTCTTAGGCACATTAGTATTTTCACCCCAAAAAAGGGTTTTAAGCCAGTTATTTATATCTTTTGCTTAGTATGTCAGTAGGAAATATCAGTTTACATTTCCAGACATTTTGCCATTTAATTTTAATAATAATCTAGTGAGATTGTTGAATGCACAAGCAGTCTGAAAACCTAAGACTAAGACTTTTGCACAGTAGTGTATGTATAATTAGATTAAGTATATTCAAATAAGTATAATTAATGTATGCGTTCATATGTGTTAAGGGCTAGATTTTCGCTGGAGAAAACAGCTGTGGTTTAATAATAAGGTGAACAGAGCGAAAACTTTACAGTAGATAGGAAACTGACTTTTCCCTCGTGACCTTTTGTAAACTGTATTTGTCAACAAACTGCACAGATGCAGATATTCAAACAATCTATTGATAAACACACCATGTGTCCTCTGTTTCTGTTTGAGTCCGCTTGCGCTGCTCCGCCACGGTCTGCGGATTGAAGAGCGCGCTGAAAGATGGAGAGTAGACAGGTCTGACGCTGTTTAAATATGAAATTTAAGTGGACTGACTCTGAGGCGATTGTGAATTTGTGTACTACAGTTTATGGGGCTAAATACTATAGCACCGCTAAAAAAAACCTAGCGACGCCCATGTTTCTTGTGTACATTTCTGAGAACCAGGACAAATATTTAAATTGATCACTTAGGCATTTAAGAGGCACCGAAATGAAGCACAGATATCTGCGTTCTTATGCGGTTCAGTGCATACCGGTTCAATAGGTACCGGATTTCGGTACCCAACCCTACCTGCAAAGGACTTTAAATGGTCTCTCAGTCTAGTTCTGTTGGTTACACAATCATGGGGAAGACTGCTGACTTGACACTTGTCCAAAAGACGACCATTGACACCTTTCACAAGGAGGGCAAGATACAAAAGGTCATTGCAAAAGAGGCTGGCTGTTCACAGAGCTCTGTGTCCAAGAACATTAATAGAGAGTGTACAAGCAATAGGGATAACCGCACCCTGGAGAGGATTGTGAAACAAAACCCATTCAAAAATGTGGGGGAGTTTCACAAAGAGTGGACTGCAGCTGGAGTCAGTGCTTCAAGAACCACTACGCACAGACGTATGCAAGACATGGGTTTCTGCTGTCGCATTCCTTGTGTCAAGCCACTCTTGAACAACAGACAGTGTCAGAAAAAGGACTGGACTGCTGCTGAGTGGTCCAAATTTATGTTCTCCGATGAGAGTAAATTTTGCATTTCCTTTGGAAATCAGGGTCCCAGAGTCTGGAGGAAGAGAGGAGAGTAACACAATACATGTTGCTTGAGTTCCAGTGTAAAGTTTCCACAGTCAGTGATGGTTTGGGGTGCCATGTCATCTGCTGGTGTTGGTCCACTGTGTTTTCTGAGGTCCAAGGTCAATGCAGCCGTATACCAGGAAGTTTTAGAGCACTTCATGCTTTCTGCTGCTGACCAATTTTATGGAGAAGAAGATTTTATTTTCCAACAGGACTTAGCCCCTGCACACAGTGCCAAAGCTACCAGCACCTGGTTTAAGGACCATGGTATCCCTGTTCTTAATTGGCCAGCAAACTCGCCTGACCTTAACCCCATAGAAAATCTATGGGGTATTGTGAAGAGGAAGATGCAATATGCCAGACCCAAGAATTCAGAAGAGCTGAAGGCCACTATCAGAGCAACCTGGGCTCTCATAACACCTGAGCAGTGCCACAGACTGATCGACTCCATGTCACGCCACATTGTTGCAGTAATTCAGGCAAAAGGAGCCCCAACTAAGTATTGAGTGCTGTACATGCTCATACTTTTCATGTTCATACTTCTCAGTTGGCCAAGATTTCTAAAAATCCTTTCTTTGTATTGGTCTTTAGTAATATTCTAATTTTCTGAGATAATGAATTTGGGATTTTCCTTAGTTGTCAATTATAATCATCAAAATTAAAAGAAATAAACATTTGAAATATATCAGTCTATGTGTACTTAATACACAGTATGTGATTTAGGAAACAGCTTTAGACAGGTTTTTAGGTTGATTTCATCTACTGCCTTCTTGGGTATCATTCTGTATGTAATGTAAAATGTGAGCCATTTCCTTGAATAGACAGCAACTGTGTTCATCTTACCAATTCCAATCTTTTGACTTCTGACATCAGTGATATCAGTACAATTTTCCATTGACATGTTGCTAAGCTTAACAGCACAGTGCTTTAATACACATAACATTTAGCCAGAAGAAGTTATTTTTAATTAGATTATGAATATTCTTTGGCATTGAATCAATAAAAGTATTATGAGATGTTTTTTTTTCTTTTCACAGTGCATTATTAGATTTAAAAAATGTCTTAGAATTCTAAAATTCGACGAAGACTTTGAATCCCCATTGTGCCTAAAATGCTTTGTAGGCAGTTTACTAAGTTTTGAAATGGAGCCATTGGTTCCTTTTAAATTTGAGCAAATCACGCCATTCATGGCGAATAAAAATCCAGTTTGCATTTAAAAGAAAGACCTTTTCACTTACCCCCATATGCAACATTGTGTCTTACAGCCATCTTCAGTTCCTTTTTGTATTTAATCAGTTTAAGTACGTTAAAATTAGCCGGTGCTTAAGTGTGGTGAGGACAGGGTAGTATTTAATTCTTTGTGACAATATTGAAGGTTATTAGAGCAGCTTTTAGTAAAAGTGCCCTCACATGAAAACTCGACCTATTCATTTCTATTGGGCAGCTCGCTGTGCTTTCCTATTGCTCATAGGTGAAAGTCATGCTTAATGCAGGCATTAATGGAGGCTGGTGAGAGTAATATGATGATGGATGAGGAAGCGGTTGGTTACCCCTCTGCTCTGATGTTTCCCCTAGATTTTGACACTGTTACAAAGCCTGATCATATGATTGGTTAATGAATATTGGACGTACCACAATGTCATTACTTTTGGCAGGAAAACAAATCTCTCTGTCTATTGAGGATCTGCATCAGCTTGGTAAATTAGGCTTTTAGACGAAGGTCACCCAAGCTAAGATTCCAGTCAGATGGATGTTAATGGAATATTAATTAAAAATTTAAGGGAGACATACAGTATACAGCATTCTGCACAAAAGACCACTTTGTGGAGGAATGTTAATGAGACCCAGATCGCTTCGGTCAGAGAGGCTGGACCTGGAATTTAAAAAGTGAAAAGTGAAACTATCAGAGGCCATTGAGGGGAAATGATTGGAGAAGTGACAAGCATTGACCTTGCTAGATGGTTTTGTGGTGGATCTGTTGCAATGTCAACAGTTCATGTTGTGTGAAATACTTCTGCCTTGTATTTCACTGTATTAGGCCACATGTACATCATCTTCAATAAATGTAACACACACAAATGGCAGAAACAAGGAAACAGAATAGCATTCAAAATATTACATCACATAGAATTCTTAAACAAAATTAATTCAGTCT
Source organism: Carassius carassius (assembly GCF_963082965.1). Classification (NCBI taxonomy): domain Eukaryota; kingdom Metazoa; phylum Chordata; class Actinopteri; order Cypriniformes; family Cyprinidae; genus Carassius; species Carassius carassius. The sequence continues at coordinate 25,347,416 of NC_081784.1, forward strand.
TCATTGACTCAACCTTATGTCAGTACAGAACTGTGTAGACGATGATACACGGGGCAGATTTTTATGAGCAATGTTGCCGAGCAACTTTGGGCAATGTTGTCATCAACAGACAACCAGGTGAGGCACAGGGCCCACGACGATCTAAAGAATCCAGATAGAAATGTGTTGCCCATTCTCAATGAGAAAGTGCCCAAGAAACATTGCTTTGGAAAATTGGACAAAAGTAGCTGGTACATTCTTCAACATTTGTCCTTTTTGTGGTTCTAAAAGAAGAAAGGACGTACTACAGTAGAATGACATGAGTGTGAATATAATTAAGTTTTCTTCTAGTTGAAAGTTTTGCTCTTCAGTGTAGCATGCAAACGGCTTTAAAAACTTCCACAGTAAGTGTAAGTTACCTTCATCAAACCTGTTGTAGTCAATTGAGAATACAATGACAAAGGTTGCATGCTAAAGTTGAAGAATCATTAACGGTGGGGTTAAGGGAAATCTTTACATGTTATATTGGCTAATTAATGCAATTAAAAATCCACAAACAAGCCCGGTGTCCAACGTGACGACCTGCAATCTGTGTTTACACTGTAATGAGTTACCACAACAACAGCGCTCTGCCAGATTTACCGTTGAGCTCTCGGAGAGTGCCATAAACAAACAACCCAGCTCTGACCGGCTCAGCAGCTGCCATGTTGTGTTTCTAGTCGATTACCCTGACTGGCCATTTCTTCAGTATACAATAGACAAATATGTAACCCAAACTGCAGGCTTCTCTGCGACTTCATACTGGCTCTGTGATCTCTGTCTTTGTTTTGGGGCTTTAAAGTGTGTGTTGAGAGTATATTTGACCCAGATATTCTAAGGACACATTTGCTCTGCTAGCTCCCATCTGACTTGCTTGTCCTGCCAGGCCTGTCGTGGATCTCTCGGTGGGCTGTCTGCACCATGACCTCCTCCCCCATTGAATGAAAAGGAAAAGGGAATGGGAGGGGAGGCAGAAGCCATGAAGCTTGATTACATCCACTTAAACTCTGTATAACAACAGGAAATCAATATAATTACACAATAGCAAAGCATGTTGGGGAGTGGAGAGGTTGTTCAGGAGAAAAGTGACAGTTTTTTCCCAGTGAACAAAACGAGTGCAAATGCAAGCCATCCTTCAAACTGATCTGTTAAGCTTTGGGGCTGGATTTTATTAACTGTAACAAAGCAGCCTCACACACTAGCCTCCTCTAGGGATGTGAGATTGGAAAACCAAAGCTTAGAAAACAACATGTGGATTCGGTCTGTTCAGAAATGTGCTTTAATATGCCTTTATGCATTAGCTTAGAGTTAGACTGAAGGGTTAACTTGGTAGTGGACTAGTTTTGATCCACATCATTTTTGAATTTACTGCTGAGTATCATGACTACTTATCCTGGCTTCCCACGATTTTTGGTCAAAGCTTGTGACTTTTTTTTGTGTGTAATCATTTGAGAATCGAAGGGACTCATTGCTTTAGTTAGATCTGATCCAGAGTTTTCCTTCTAATTCATTCTGTTTCAGTTTATCTTCGCTTGGTGCTCCTGTTCTTATTTTGGTGAGCTTCAAGTGACTAGGAATAGGAGGGCAAAATCAAAGGCAGAACCTGTACCAATATTAAATAGTTTGAGTTACGTAGTGGGAACTTGCCTTAACCCTCAAAGTGCCAAAGTTGCAATATTGTGACTAGACATCATACATAATGAAATAGACTGTAGTTCATAATATGGTGTAATATCTCATTTGTATTCCCTTCCACTACATGGCAGACATGTAGTACTTAGATTCTAGACCAACATTATGTCATGTTCATTACGTCATCTATTATTTCCTGAATATTACTGATGAACTGATCAAAAAGTAGTGTTTTACTGCTATATAATGTAGTATATTTACACCCCACATAAACTTTCGGTCATGCTCAACATTTTTCAAATTTACAGTAGACCTTTATCTTTAATCCCTTTTAAGCCTCAAGCTTTTGAATTCTTGATGCATTTTTTTTTTTTTTTTACAAAAAAACCCTGGCGCCTTAAAGGGTTAAGCAAATCGGTATTAGGCTGGGTTTTTCGCCCACTAGTACCACATGATATGATACATGTTGTGATACATTAGTCACAATTTATCACCATGCATCATGGTATAATATTTTGGGCGCAGTTGAAACTCTGCCAAACTTGCGAGAGTCCAAAATTAAACTACCGGATCGGTTTCAACATCTGTTGGATGGCTCTTAGCACAATATGCTGCCTCATTTTCACACTGCTTAATGCTGGTTTATCATCTTTTAAACCTGCACTTTTAACACTGGTTTGCAGTGTTTCACACTTTTTAATTTTGAAAGGAGATTAGCATCACTGAACCCATAGCAGGGTTAGCACTGCTTTTGTGGAGTTAACTACACAACCACACACACAACTCTATCTCCACCACTTTTAATGCTTTGTATCTAGCATGGACAATTCAACATGGATCCTCTGTGCTGGATCCAAAGCATCCAAGAGACGAGTTTGCCATGTACAGCGATGTGACGCTGTCCCAAGACACCACAGAAGAAAAGGTCACTGTAGTTGGTTGAAAGTGTTTTGAAAGATAGAGATCTTCCACATTTCCTTATTGTCAGATCTATGTGGGTTAGCTGCTCTACCATCATATGAATCTTTTCAGAAGAGTGATTGTTCATGACGTCCTTGTAGCCGAAGGTTAATTGTTCTGTAGGAAAGCAGTGTCAGTATTGTCCCCTGGGCTCTGCTGGATTCCACATGGATTTCACTACTATCATTCGAAGAATAAGAATAAGTGCTGCAAGCAGCTCTCAGGGTTAAACCAAAGTTTGTGAGATAACGAGGGCAGCATGTGCCGCTGTGTCTGTGCTGAGTAATGGTGCTCCTGATGTAAATGACTCAGCTTCCCACTGTTTCATTATTCTGTAGCCACATCGTACCCCTAAGTGGATACATTCAGTGTTCCTAATGTTGCGCAGGTGCCTGTGGGTCAGGTTGAGACAGTCTCCCACTGCAGAATCCGTAACGAAATGCTGCATTAGACCACACTGAAGAAATGTTCAGCACTGTGAATCATTCATGATACCATTCTTAAGAAAAAATGTGATTTACGAATAGTTTGCACATTTGTTCTGCTTGTGTTTCATGAATGAAGAATCGGTCACATTTCCAAATCATACCCTATCAAAATGTAAAGGTCACCAAACCTTAGTCTTCAAATTTTAAAAAAATAAAGAGATTTTAAAGTGTTAGGCATCATACATTTAAGGACTTTGTGAACCGTCACAAGGGAAGAACTGGACATCATACACTACATGACTGAGGATCATACACTACCAGACTATAAAGTCATTCTGATCGCAACAAACTCATGCTGAAAGGTGAGCCTTGTTGCTAGGACATGCTTGACAAATGAAAACAATATGCATTATAAAATTATCTGAAAATATCAAACATGTTTGATGTTTTCCAACTGGATTGTATCAAACTCTGAAGCTAAAAAATTGGTGTATGTGACCATCATACACTACACGATTTTCTATTAAATCTGTCAGCTTAAATTAAAGCAGACTGGCTTTGACTTTCAGCAACTAGCCTCAACTTCTCCAGACTGTAAATCGGCTGAAAATCCTGTAGTGAATTCCAAGCTTTAGATTTCAATTAATGAACTTGATTCTGGCTAATTTGCATATTTAATGAAATGCATCAAAAAAGAGAGACTTGTTAACAAATTGTCTGTTAATTGTCAGTATGTCTCTCTCTAGGTTTTACTCAAAACAAGATGAACTTGAGATGAATTGCCATTTAGCCATAAAAAAATGAAACATTTGTACTCTGTCATACCACCCTTCCTTAGTTGATAGTTGGACATTCAGGTCATGACTGTGTTATCCTGGTTCGTTATTGGCATGCAGACTTTTTTCACCTGCACATAAAATAATTGATTTGTCTGGTGATGCATTAAGTTGTTAAAGCCCCACGTTACCCGAACAGTGTACCGTTACTTAAAAGGAAATTAGGTATTGTAATTACAAGTCAGGTTAAGTTGTTTATTCCCTTGGCTAGCAGGGGGTTAAGGCACAATTGTGTGTATTTTTCGTCAAATGAGTCCTGTGGGAAAATGGCCTGTTTGATGAGGGATTTTGCCCTGTTCCAGCTATGTGCTGTCAAAGTGGTACAGACTTTCCTACTACCACTGATGGATGAATAAACACTTTTCCTTTTGCATGCTTATTCTTTTTAATCTACCAGACCATTTTACCATGAGTAATTTTGGCATGGCATATAGTATTTACCTTTTAAAGTATCTAATGGTCTGTAAAAAACTTTTCATAGCACATCCCTAATTTGAATGTGTTTGTCATGATGCAAGGTTAATTTCACTGTCAAAGTGTGTGCTTAAGCTCCTAGAAATAGAAATACTAACACACAAACATGCACACATTAGGATTACTCAACTAGTTTTTACATTAGTCAGTGCTCTGGGGGTTAGCTTGACTGGTTGTCAGTTGTGTAACTTCACTTGTGGTTTATATGTCATTCAGTGGTAGAACTACTGACTAATGTTGTGGACATCTAGTTGACTACTAAAAATATGTATTCATGCCGACTCTAGTTCACACAAAACAAAATTTGCAGTGCGTGATTCTCTGTGTGCAAGGGAAATAAGACAAAGAAGGCACCAAGGAAAACCCTGACACACTCATTATTGGCCCTAAAAGCAAACTCTCAGGGGGGTTTAGTAGGCAGAACAGACTGTGTGAGGGTCACCCTGGTGTAAACATCACATCAAGTTTCCTTGGCAACTGATAAACCACCAGTCTGTCACAACATACTTCGAACTGCATTCTGAAACTGAGGAAATCTAGAACATTTTAATAAAAAGAAAAGTTGAGTTATAAGATGTGGGTCATCTGAGGAGCACAGTTGAAGTCACAGTGGCTAAACCAATGAGTCTGTTTACTTCTACAACCTTTTACTTTTTTGTAGTAGAGCAGACAATGGTAGAGACCACCATTTTCTCAGATAGAAGGTTTTTTTTAGGACAGGAGACAAAATGTTCCAGTCTTAAAACTGCAGGCTACTATAACCCAGCGGTTTGAGTAGTTTGTGAAGAGGTACTTCATTTCTACTGAGAGTGAATCTTAACCCAGGAGTGGGTTACACAAAACATGCAAACACTGAAAATCACCCAACAGGCTTAACCCAGTGGCCTGGTAAAAAAACAACAACATAATAATAACAAGGAACCCAATCAGTTTTAAAGTGTAGTCAAATTATATGTAGTCTCGCGTAGCCAGACCTTCAGATTGACGACAGAAGGTCTGGGAACCGCCCAAGAGGCCATATGACTGACAGTTGAAGCAACCAATCACATTTCAGTTTGTGCCGCATCATGTTTAGGTGTGTGGAAATGTCCCCACAATAACAGACCGTGTGTAAAACTGATAAGCGCTCATCACAGTTGTAAACACAATTAGTTTCTACTAACATGAGGGTGTTTGGCATCACGACATGTTTGTTTCCAGATGAAATGTTAAAGAAAGCGACACGCATGTGTCCTGAAAATCCTGTATAATACATCCAATCCGATGACGACTTTGAAACTCCCAAAGTGTTTGCCATATGCATCAGATATTCAGCCAACGGTCCATGGATGTGACGTCTAAGGCGGAGGCTAAATGTTATCGAGGTATTCTGTAGTTCACGAGGGTTGCAATGGACCACCCTCCGCCAGTGTTCCATATCCTCAAAGTCTATCACGTTTCATGTGCTGCACTGACAAATGGATTTTTCTCAAAAGCTCTGCGATCTTGATTGGTATTTTTTCCTTCTTCTAAAAGAAGGACAAAAGAAAAATGAAGGTCAAAGTAAAAAGAAAAAACAACAGACTTAATCTATGGCCGAGATCAGTTGTTCTGATAGAATAACCCATTGCCTCAATCTCCGGTTCACCTGGGTTTCCCTATTATTACCCAGTACACAGTAGGGAGATAGACTTAAAAGGTAAGAGACTATGTGGTTTGAAAGGATTTCCATTTTTTCGCACCGACAACAGACACAAACACACAAAAGATTTGTTTCATTGGCAAATTGCTGCAGCGAGTGAGCCGGCGGCAACTCCACAAAGACATGTAAATCTAGACTGAAGTGTTCCACGCGCAGCTTGAAAGAAAGCATGAACATTCAGAGCCAAGATGCTTTCAGGCGGGCAAGGAGTGTAGAGAGTGCATTGACAGCGCATATGTCCTCACACTTTTCCCAGTCACCATGGAGTTGCTGTGGAAACGCAGTGTTTTTTTTTCTCCACGAAGTTCTAATTCAGCTTGCTGAAATGCACCCACTCTGACACACTTCCTTCATTTATGTGAAATATTACAGCCATCTGGTTGGCACGAACACTTTACGTTAAGAGCATTGGCAGTCAGCCTTTCAGGTTTTAAACTCAGTTGTTGTCTAGGTGAACTCTAACATGCAGCTGTAGTGTCAGTCCCAGACTAATGTGGTCTTGTATTGACTCACTAAGCCCATATCAAATTTCTTTTCAGAGTGATTTGATTGTGTAACTTTGCATCTACACAGCACTGTGGTTCACTGAATATTGGTCTATAAAAAGACCTATAGTGTGCATTAAGTGCTCTTCAAAAAGACTTCGACAAATTTGTCTAAGCGAAACATTCTTCCATACAGATGTTTTTTATATTTTGTAAATTTGCTCAAAATTAATGAATCCACTCCTAGGGAAAGAAAATGACATAATCAATAATTAATTAAAATCTAGATTTTTCAAGCATGTAAAGGAGTCAGTAGATGCTTGGTAAAAACAGATGTTTTGTTGCAACTTAGAATACATGTTTGTTGAAGACAGTTGTTTCATAATGTTAATTGTATAACATTATGTCTGAGCTTAGTGCAGTGTGGGTAAGTCTTAAGTAAGAGTGTGGGATGGCTTCTCTGTGAAGGCTAAGAGTGGTAAGTACTATCCAGTGACCAGTAATATAATCACAGCTCTCTGCAGCGAAGGACTAATTACGGACTCTAACGAAGGTGGTAGGTATCATTAAAAGACCTCTCCTTGGCTGGAAACCACAACCAATCGACCACACTCGATTCACACTCCTTATGATGTCCATGAGTATAGGTTGTTGTGTACACAAACGTACAAATTTAGGTTCAAGTAAATTCAGATTTTAAGATTTTGGCTCCTGCAATTTGGCTCCTGATTTATGTGAAATGAATTGGCCACACTCCACAGGGTTATCCAAATATGACAAGAAAAAAAAATTCAGCTGCTTTCCTTAATCATCTTTGATTGGACAGAAGCAGCTAACTTCAGGATATGTTCTTGTGGGGGAACAACTTGAGCCTTGAGAAAGATCTGCTAATAGATGTGCATGAGAAATGGTGAGGGAAAATGAGATGGTAAAGAGGCTCTCAGGGGGCAACTGTCTAATTCCCTGTTTAGAATACAGCAGGGCCTCTCTTTGCTGTCATATGATTTGCCGGCACTCTCATCTCTCCACCATTTGCCTTTGTCCGCTCTTTTCTAATACCTCTGTACGTCTGTCTGTCTCACCCCCACACACCTACACCATCAGCATTTCTCCTGATAATCACTGTGAGTTCCTTTCCATGTGACCCGTTTCATAAATGTGCAAAAGTTGGGGAGAGAGCAAGACTTCATGGCAACCTTAAAATCTCATTTTTTTTCTTGATTTTCCCAGCAAATGGGCATACTTAAATAAACTCACGAAAACGTAGATCAAGAAAAAGGCTAGGAGAGAGGGGACAAAAGAGAGTGAAAGGTGATTTGTTACAATGAGTGGAGCTGCGGAGGCGTACTTTTCAAGCACTATAAAGTCCCTTGTAATCGTTTGACATTGTAAGGACCTCTCAGGTTTACAGGTCTCTCGCTGGCTTTGTTTATCTTTTAGTGACAGTATATCTCCACAGAATGTGCCTATCCCCCCCCCCCCCTTTCGAGAGAATTGTAGTGCGAACAACAGCTGTAAATATGAATATCAATCTGGTTTTAATATCATTCTGCTACATTTATTAGAATGGGTAGAATGGGCATTTCTTTACTCTCTGTGTAGGGCTATTCTTTGCAGGTTTTCCATTATGAATGAAAATTCATGGGCAGTTTAAGAGATCACCTTCCTCACTGTCATTGAGCCTGCTAGCCTACACCGCTTTACTGAGTGGGTATGTTGGTTTCTTTACTATTGGCTGGGGCTATTGAACTCTGCATCTATATATCTTTATCACTATTTCAGGATACTTTATTTATGTTGTTGTTGTTTTTCAGATATTGTAGTATATAGATTACCTTGGACTGTACATCTATGTATTGATAGTACATCCATATTATTGGGTGGCTTCTGCATGTCTTCTGCATGTCAGGGAAGTCGTGGCCTAATGGTTAGAGAGTCGGACTCCCAATCAAATGGTTGTGAGTTCGAGTCCCGGGCTGGCAGGAATTGTGGGTGGGGGGAGTGCATGTACAGTTCTCTCTCCACCTTCAATACCACGACTTAGGTGCCCTTGAGCAAGGCATCGAACCCCCAACTGCTCCCCGGGCGCCGCATCATAAATGGCTGCCCACTGCTCCGGGTGTGTGCTCACAGTGTGTGTGTGTTCACTGCTCTGTGTGTGTGCATTTCGGATGGGTTAAATTCAGAGCACAAATTCTGAGTATGGGTCACCATACTTGGCTGAATGTCACTTCACTCACTTTTTTATAGTGTGGAATAAAGTGTTTCTTATAAAACTCTTTTAAATGGCATATATAAATACAAACCAAGTGTGGTTTTACATGCTGGTTGGATAGACTAGGGCTGGGCGATATACAAAAAAAAAATGATATCTCGATATTGTGAATTTTTTTACGATATTCGGTATATATCTTGATATGTTTGCATTTAAATAATAAAAAATAAAACATGATTTTCTTTTGCCCATAAAAAAAAAAAAAAAACATTTAGATTAAACAGCTAATTTAAGCAGTTAAAAAATCTAGACCAAAAGATCACTTACTGCTTTTTATTAATGAATACATGTAGGCCTATATGTAACTGAAGCAGTGCAAATTAAGTAACAGTTACAGAAAGTGCATTCTGTCAACTTTTTAGTGCATGCAATTCACAATTTAAACTATGCAACTGGGATAAGTATTTTATTTTATTTTTTTAACAAGTTTTTAAGCTAAGAACACAAGTCTGTCAACTGTCTGTGGTTTTAAGAGAAGCTCTGTGGCATGAAACTATGTTCCTACTGACACTAAAAACCCTCTTAGATGGGGAGCTAGTTGCTGAAGCACATAGCTATTTCTTATATATAAATATATATAAATGAATACCAAAGACTTTTGCATTCTCTCTGTCTATATTATGGAAACTGGTAAACATATCAGTGAAATTCCCCAATAGTAATTCCAAATGGCCATAGCCTATGTTTCTCTATTCAAACATCAGCGGTCGAGTAAGTGCATTTATTTTGCGATCACAAATGCAAACAATACAGTTGAGATCTCACGACAGAACACAGACCGGCTGAACGACGCTTTCATTAGATCGCTCAATTCCAGCTTGTTAGTGTTTTCAGATTATCATCAGCGGCTCTTCCGCAATGAGGAGTGAGCACGTGCGCATGGTTGCCAGATTGCTTAAAATAAGCAAACACCGGGAAGAAAATGTATCCTTGTAACAGTGGAGCTCTGATTGGGAGATTTAAACTCTTGTTATCTGGCAACCGCTATCATTACAGCTCTCGTAGTAGAGGGGCGTAGAGTAGTCAGCAGTTACAGGTTCCTTTTTTGGACATTCGGCGCGTTCTTTTGGGAAAGTATGCTTGAATTTGAAATATTCGATATTCCCGATATATTCAAATTGTACATCGTCGTCAAAATTATTCCGATAGTATCGCTAATATTCAATATATCGCCCAGCCCTAGGATAGACCGTTCTTGTTTAGAAGTAGGTGATTCTCAATTTCTTGAGGTTTTGGCAGTCTGTCCCACATTGGACCTTATTGCACCCGATTACACCTCAATTGTCTGGGATAAAAGCACAGCCTATGTGAGTATTTTGTGCTGTCTTCTAAACTTGCTCCTGGAGGGCCACCATCCTGCAGAATTTAGTGTCTGTAATACAAATCAGTCAAGTTTGTAGTAATCAAAGACTTTGATTACCAGATTCAGATTGCGGTTGGACTTGAGCTCTGCAGGAAGGTGATATTCCAGGAGCAGAATTGGACAACCCAGGTTTTGAGGTACTATTTCGGGGGTCACCAGTCCTGCTACTGGAGGGTCACTTTCATGCAGAGTTTAGCTTGAGCTCACCTGGAACTATCTAGTGATTCTGAAGACCTTGGTGAGCTGGTTCAGATGTGTTTGATTAGGGTTGGAGCTAAACTCTGCTGGTAGGTGGCCTGACTGGACACCACTGTCTTTTCACAATCCAATTTTTTTGTCCATGACAATATGTGGAGATTTTCAGGAAATTCTGTATTTTCAGTAAACACACAATTTGTATAAAAATAAATATGCAGCTACACAACCATGTGACATTGATATAAACATTGATGTAAATTAAAAACAAGGCTGTGGCTGTGAGGAACTGAAGTGCTAAAATTAAATATGACATCTATTCTGACAAAGGTTTGTTGGTTGCCTCAGTTACCCAGTACTGTCCTTGGCAGAATAGAGGAATTGAATGTCTGTTACGCATGTCAGCTGCTGCACATTCTCATACAGCCACAGCCTGCCGTATCGGATTACTTGCTCCTGTGTGTTTCTTTCATTTTCAAGTCAGCACGAGAGCTCACGTCTTCCCCTCATGACTCCTGCCACAATATTTCTGCTCTTTGCTGAGCTGCCCTCCTCAAATCCTCCCTCACATGTTAACACACTTTCATGGAATGCATTGTGAACGAGCCTGATTCATGCAAGACAGCACCTCATCTCTATCCACTCGATGTAATCTATTTCACGGCTCTCCTTAACCTCTCCTTTATGTCCCTTTGGGTCACTCAGTGAGTAGTAAGACCATGCTAAATGCTCATAAGCATGTGTGTTTATGGCATCAAGAAATCATGTTCTCTGTGGGTTATGGGATACAGAGTCTAAGCCCCTGTCCCTTATGGAGTCCATATTAGTTTTTGAGAAGGACAATCACAAGCACTTGCTGTGCACCCTTTGACAAACCCATGCTGCTGTTGGCTCCACAACAAACGACTTCTTGATCAGTGTGGTCTCAAAGGAGGGCCAAATGGTTGGAAGAGTTAGTGGGAAGTGAGTGTCTGTTAGGGTTTTGCTTACTGGCCTTTGTGTCAGATGGTCCAAGATGATGGCTCAGGCCTGTCCTTTTAGACATTTCATCCATTTTATCACGCACCAGGACTATGTCCAAACACTTACGCTATTGTCTCCCAACCCCTTTTCTGGAGGCACACCATCAGTGCATATTTTTTAACTCTCCCTAATAAAACACACCAGATTTAACTAGTCAGGTCATTAGTAGGGCAATTTTGGCCCTTAAGATACACTTTCCTGCAGAATATTGCTCCAAATCTGATCAAACTCACCTGCCTGTAGCTTTACAGTGAGGCTGAATACCTTGATTAGCTTATTTGGGCGTGTTTGATTAGGGTTGGAGCTAATGCTGTGTTCCAGGCAGGTTTTTGAGCCCGTAAGTCACGACTTCAAACCACGATTCACGATTTTCTTTAGCGTTCCAGGCAAGTCACGCCAAAATACCTGAGCGCAAGGAATTGTAGCTAGATTATTAATGTTATTGCAACGTTATATTGTCCTAAATTCTATTCCTACCGTGTACCACTTGCATAAACACCACATCCGTAGGGGCTGCCATTGTTGTTTCGCGGGTTATGTGATGTCAGAGCTCGGAACTGGGAGTACATCGATCTAGTACGAATTCCCGGGTGGGAAGTCACAGGTTTAACTGCTATTCTGGTGCACTTCACGGGTAGAAGGTTGGAATACATGGGTTACAGGTTGCCTGGAACAAGGTATAAGCTCTGCAGGAAAATTATTTCAAGGGCCAGAGTTGGTCAGCAAAGAGAGAAAGGTTAGGAAACACTGATTATGTGGGGAATTCGCACTGACTGTGATTAGAAGTGACAACTAGAAGTAATTTGAGCCGTGTGAATTATAATTTCCTATGCAACAATTTTGACTCATTGATTGCTAGTAATTTAAATGCCTTTAATGTGAATTCCCCTTTAGAAACAAGCCACAAACAACCAGATTTGGGGACAAACAATTCAGGACATTTCCACACCAAAGTTTGCAATTAAGTTATAGGGTTGTTCACATCACTTACACAGTATGTCCTAAAGTAATAGTGGTGCTTATCATAGAAACCACTGCACATACAAGGAAGGGGTGAGATACAGGGCCTCTAATCATACCAACAAAACGTACCTGTCCAATGAACCCCTCTTATTATTACATTTACACTCAAGCTGTGAATGCTGCTTTTATCCCTCATTTACACTGATACAGAAGGCAGCTGGCATTTATTTATTTATTTGTTTTTGTTTGTCTGCACTCCAGCAGCTTTCTACAGTGAGATTGCTTTGGATGTGAGAGTCTTTCCTCCACACACACACACACACACACACACACACACACACACACACACACACACACACACACCAGTAGCCAAAGTCTCAAGCCATATGATGGACCATTTTGGACCTGACATTTGCAGTATCTTTGCAGAAAAGTTACTAATTACCTGTATTTTGATCAATTTTGTCTATAATCAGATTAAACACCTGCAGAAAGAGACAGGACATCAGAAAAATCCAATCAAAAATCTTTTAATGGCAAGTTGAACTAAAGCCTGTCTTACAGTGCACACAAAAATAGCATGAAGGAAGCATTTAAGCCAGTGGTCTCAAACTCAATTCCTGGAGGGCCATAGCTCTGCAGAGTTTGGCTTCAACCAGCTCCAAAACACACTTGCTTGGAAGTTTCTAGTAATCTGAAGACCTTGATTAGCTGGATCAGGTGTGCTTGATTAGGGTTGGAGCAAAACTGTGCAGAGCTGTTGGCCCTCCAGGAACTGATTTTGAGACCAATGATTTAAGCAATGCACATTAATTTCCGTTCCCACGGGTTAGAGATTTCACACTACCCACTAAGTGCAGTGCTGCAAAGCAGAAGTAGCATGCTCAACTTAGTATGGTCACAATTTAGTAGAAACTTATTCATCAATGTCTTTGCAATATGGACATAAAATAATGGAATGAACTACTCACAGTATTGAAAGATGTCTGTTGGGCTTGAAGTTTAACATGCAGTAACAAGAATACTTTTACTAAAAATTAACCTAAACCCTAGGTTCTCTAGATTTTTGTTCTTCTGTGCATGTCACATACATGCAATTCAAATGACATTTCAGAAAATTTTAAGTTTGTATTGAGTCATTCTTATTCACTAGTTTATAATAGGCATTTATAATTAATCTATGCCTGTTATTACAAGAAATGCTCAATTTAGTAACACAGAAATCGGTTTATTTTCAGCTTTCAAAGAATCCGCTCTACTAGGATTATCATTTGTACTGACCAAATCTTTAGGACAACATTAGTTAACTACAAATATAAATCTGATAATAATAATAATAATTATGTAGATAACTATTATAATTCCAGTGAAATACAATTGAAAGGTTTTGCTAAAATCTTTTTTGCTGTGGTTGACATTTTTGTGAAAATTGCCACATAGGAAATAGTTAACAGTTGAGAGGATCTCTCAGTCTCAGATAGGCTATTGAGGCCTGTTCACACATTGCTATACTAAGTACAACTAATGCGAAGTGCAGCTCTTTCATGCCGGGATGTCTCCTGTGTCATGTGCTGTGGGTCTGTGAGCCTTACTGGGTGTTTAGTTTGCGTGCATGACTTTATTTACCTCTCAGTCCTGTTTCTGCCATGTGTCTGTATTTAGAACCGCTGTGCTCTGGTCTTGTGTATCACGGGGGGCCCAAAACTACTACTGCCAACTACTGCCCAAAACATGACAAAATAAGTTTCCTCTTTTTTTCAGTTAAGATGTAAATGGCACACATGCAAAGTTTTTAATCTCAGTTTAGTGTATTGAGGACTTTGCAAATGTCTCATTGCTAGGTTCTTGTCAAATCATGGTGAGTTTATTTCTAATAAATTAGCCTGCAAATCAGTATGTAACAAGTTTCTTATGCAATAGTTGCAACTTTGTTTTGTCACGTTAAACTGTGACTTCCAACTCCTGCCACCCCCCACCCCCTTGATGGCCAATGGTTTAAAATAGATACTAAAAAAAAACAAAACAAATTCTATTAGTTGGTTTAACCCCCCCTAATTGTTCTCCTACATTTTTCAATCTGTCAGCCCTTGCTCACGGACACTGTCTACGGAGCTCAAGAGATGAAATGTCCAGAAAGTGGCTGTTATTGTACTGATAAAAGAAAATCAGACGGTTTGTATGGCAGGAGAGGCAAGATGACAGCACACTACAGGGCAGAATTTAAAAGCCAGTGACCATGACGCTTGATGTTGAGTTTGATGATATTTCAGCCTTTCGCAGAAAGATAACTTCATAACTTTGCATTTCTTGGATATCCCAAGCCAGTATCTAAGGATGTGAGCTGTGGTGATATTGTGTGAAAATATGTGGTCTTAAAGGGGTTCTATGATGTTGCTAAAAAGAACATTAATTTGTGTATTTGCTGTAATGAAACTTGTTAATGCAGTTTAAGGTTCAAAAAACTCATTATTTTCCACATAATGTACATTATTGTTTCTCCTCTATGCTCCACCTTTCTGAAACGCGTTGTTTTTTTACAAAGCACATCGTTCTGAAAAGTGAGGTGTGCTCTGATTGGCCAGCTATCCAGTGCGTTGTGATTGGCCGAATGCCTCAAGCGTGTGATGGAAATGTTATGCCCCTTACCATACTGTGCTGCGTGTCCCAGTCATAACTGCAGCAAGACAAAAACAATAAAGCCCATTACAAACGAGCCATTTGTTGCATCCAGTAGGGACATGCTGATTATAATGACTTGTACTGTGTTTTTACGCATTGCATTGCATAGCGCCACATAAACATAAAACCATGTCTGCATTTTTGATCGGAAGAAACGAAAAACAACAAGAACTACTCTACCATCGGTTCATAATTCAAGTCCTCGCTCCCCCCAGCTCTAGCTCTGCATATTTTGGCATGTCTCTCTGTTAACACACCTGATTCAGATAATCTAACTTCGTTAGAAGTGAGCTCCATGCATGAACTGTGTTCCCATTGACATACTCTGTTAGCAGGGGAAATTGGTTTACCTCACTTTGGAACATTCATTCATGGATTTGTGCTGCGAACAAAAGTGACATCATACAGTATTCCTCTGTAAATAAATACAATTTAAATTCACGTCTCGCACACTTCAATGCACTTTGAATGGAACAAATACATTCGCTTCGAGCTGAAATCATGTTGGAATAACCTGTGAGGTCCACTTTGCAGGGCACTAATGTTTGAATAGAAAAAACGTCTGAAGCCATAAGAGAAACATACAAAATGTGCAGAGCAAGGGTGCGAGGACTGGAATTGAGAACCGCTGCTCTACAATGCTCAAATCTCAAATCTTTTAAATCATCAGTGGCAAATCCTTTAAATGTGTAAAGGTTCCTACAGACTGTGAGTCAGAACAGCCGGCACTGTAATCTTCTCTTCCAAGACCAGAAAACAGTCCTCCATAAAATGTGCTGCACACATCTGAATATTTGGGTTGAACTGTTCTGGAACAGTGTTGTAAATACAACTTAACCACTGATTTAATTGTGTGCTATTTTGGAAGGCCAAACAAAGTATTTTCGCTTTCACAACAAAACAGCGTCTCCATGACCTATCGCTGGCGGCAAGGCTACGCCTTCTTTCTTTGCGTGAACGTTAGGGCGGCGTTATGCAAATCCTTCCACATCGTGACACAGACATGTGGGGGCGTGTTTAAAAGAGGTCTTTGAGGGTGGCGTGAATGAGTCCTAACTTTTATAAAGAATCTTTCTTTGGGTTTGCAACTATACAGATCTTCTGTATGCACCAAGAGCTTGTAACACACCAAAGTGAAAGGAAAACTTGCAATCACATCATATGACCTCTTTTAACACTTGAAGAGGAAGAACTGCTGTCTAAAAAGTTTAGTCTTTTTGTTATACGAAAGTGCAACATCTAAACCTCTAAAGACCGCTGTTCTTTTTAATTTTGTTGAATATCCACAAGGTACGATTAATAAATCACATCAAGCATGCACTTTCAACCTCAGGTCATCATAAACTATTGCTGCCAGTTTACTGGGTTTATTGAAGTCTCACAGCTGAGTACAACACTGGCTTTCCAGCAGACTTCTTCCTTCATCTGAATGCCTGACACAGTAGATTCACTATATATACATGCTCAATTACCTTTCATAGAAAACAAAACCATTGAGTCATCAGTAGGACTTGCAGCTTTCATTTTTCAGAAATTCTGAAATGAATGAATGAAAAATAGGCGGAAAATAGTTTATTTGAATTTGGCGCTCTCTCCTCAGAGCTGGTGACGCGCTCTGACGCACCTGTCAGCTGATGGAGGCGGAACTTACAGCGATCGCAAATTCCTGACTTTCTTTTTATTTTAGAGAGTTTTTATATATGTGAGAGTGTGTTTTATGTTGAATGTGAATGTATGTGCATGATTACCATCTGTTTGAGTGCAAATCAGCCCAAATCAGCTCGCTATTACTGAATGGTCACGGCTATCAAAGTGAACGCGTCTATATGAATAGAAAGAGTGGATTATTTACTTCGGCACATTTGTGTTATTACCATCTGTATAAGTGGCCATCAGCACATCAGCACTTATTTGCATCGTAATTCATTGTAAAATATGCATCTCTAGCAATCTCAGGATGTTCTATATTGGCAAACAAAGTTAAATCTTTTTTTTTAATTTTTCTTATTATTCTTATTTTTCTTACTCAAATTATTCTTATTGTATTTTTCTAGTGCTCAAATAAATCATTTATATGATGTCTAAGTTTCTGTCTAGTGTTTTATAATTGAAAAAAACTATGCAGTGGTATGTTTACTGACTAAATAGTTTGTAGAAGCCTTCAATACTATTGGGAAATATATTTTCTTATATTTGGGGGGGGGGGGGGGGGGGGGTGAGAAAAATCTCAGAAAAATATTTGCAGGAGTCTCATTTTTCATGATATTTTATTCAGATTTGAAATAGAAACTCATGAGACATGTGGCTTTCAACCCATTACTCTTCTAGACTGCTCCAGGACTCATTTCATGTATTTTTATATCAAATAAAAAAATATTTAAGAGTGGTAAAAAAAATTCAAGGCACTTCAGTGTCTATAACTTTTAATATTTTTGAGCATTATCAAATCTGGTTGATAAAAAGTGAAGCCCAAAGGGTCTTTTTTCTAAAGACACCACAATTATGTTTGTAAGACACTGAAGTAGGAAACTATTACAATTATAAGTTAGGTAGAGCACTTTCAGCTGTGAGTCCCATAATGGGGGGTGCTGGCTAACAGATTAATTCAATGTATGCCTATTACTAGCATATTGGCTGTTATATGCTAACCCCCCCCCCCCCCCTCCCACAGAAAACTCTGCATTCACAAAGCCAACCCATCAAGTTAGAGTTTACCAGACTGCAAGAGTGTTTGTCTTTTTTGTGTGCAGTATGCATCAGATGGCCAGTAAATGGACTCCAAGTGTGATTGGAAAAATTGGATGGAAAATAAGTGGATATCACTGAAATAATAGGTTTTGATGAGACTATTTGAAGGAAGGATATCCTCACAGACTACACAGGGTAGGGCTATTTGCCTTCATCATGGATGAATGGCAGAGAGTTTCACTCACGCCTGAGACTGTCATTTTTGACAAAATGATTTAGTTACTTGCATTTTCTGTCCTGTCACTGCTTCATGTTTAAACACTGGCAACACAATGTGAAATCTCATCTCTGGCTTTGCATATGCTGGCCTATTATTACTTTCTTCTCGTTCCCAAGGTGATGGACATTACATCTTTTATCTATCACTCTTGGGAAGTCTGCAGACTGCAGAAGTCAAGAGTGAGATCTGTGTGTTTTGGTGCCTGTATTAACTTAAGATAAGAGCTTTGCAGACACTTAAGTCCTTGACCTCGCTCAACCTGTGCTAAACCTCACCTATGTATTCCATCACATCCACACTCTGTTCCCCGCTGCTTTCTGCCTCTTTGATGCTACATACCCACCTGCAGCTGTCTGCAGTACTGAGCTTTTGCATAATTAATTTGTAAAGTGTGTAACTGTCCATAATTGCATAGGGAACAGCTGCTATATGATATGTAAAATGAAAAGAGGATGGTGAGTTTCAGTGCTGTTTTTGGTAGGGGTGTAACAGTTCAAATTTCAGATTGTATGATGGTTTTGGGGTGAATGTTTCAGTGCAGTCTTGTGAATGCTCGGTATTTTACTATTAAGCACATCAGTACATATTACCACAATGCAAAATACACAAAACTATTAAAAAAAAGAAGAAAAAAAGGAAGAGAGAGAGAAGAAAAGTAAAAAAAAATTAATTTTAAAATTTTGTAAAAAAAACAAAACAATTTTGTTGGTTCTCTTTCAAATTTATCTACGGAGCACCGCACATGACATGCAAGAAAAAATAAATAGTGCACATGATTTACTAATTTGTTCCCTTGATTTGCTAAATCGTTCCCTCAATATGCTAAATAGTGTGCACAATTTACTTATTCGTTCTCTCGATTTATAAATTGTGATCACAATTAATTAGCATATCATGCTCACAATTTATAATAGTGATGGGAAGTTCAATTCTTTTCCACGAACTGGTTCTTTCGGATGGTTCGATTCAATAAACCGGTTGAAAAAAACGGTTCAGCGGTTCTTTTACGCTTGACGTAATGATGTCATTGGCGATGATGTAATGGCATCATGTCTATCAAACATTCAAATATATAAAGTCAGTAATCATAACTTTAGTCAGTTAAAAACCTCACAATCATGAAAAGTTTACATTTGAGTTTTGCAACAACGCGCCCAAATACAGTAACAGCAATAATGTGTATACGAGGATTTAAGTCTTGAAGATATAAAGTAAATTAATTAGGTGTCATCAGCACAGAAATCATGATCCACTTACTATACATAATCCATTGCGATGTATTTGTTATTAAATGAACTTACGTTTCGCCAGATTGCCCTTCATTCAAGCCCTCGGTTTACCCGCGCTTATAACATTAGCACAGAATCAGTTCAGAATCAATCACCAAAAGAATCAGTTCGGTTCAGACGCGCTGTGAGTCAGTCGGCTTTACGCTGAATCACGCATGCGCAGTATCATCAGCTCCTCGGTTCTTTAATCGGACGCGTCCGAAAGAAACGGTTTTCGGTTCAGTGTACTGATGATCCGAAAACCGATGCAACCGGTTCTTGACTCGAGACGAGAATCGCTGTAACCGGCAGGTGCTGCAGTTCAGTATCATCAGCTGCTCTACTCGTGTTCATGTTCTGTTTACTATAAACTCAATTTGTGAATGTGTCATCATTAACTATAAATACAGTACAGATATTTCATATATCATCCCTTATTCCTATTAAACATAGAGTCTTTAGAGTCTTAATTATTCATCCAGAGTCTTAATTATTAATCCAACTTCCCTGAAAACCCATTTGGCCTATACATTATCTACAATATACAGATTAGAAACATTTATCTAAAAAAAAAAAAAAAAAAGCAAAATACAATATAGTTATTTTATCACACTTTCCGATGTTTAACAAAATACTTAAAAACTTACACACATGCGCAGTATCATCAGTTCATCGGTTCTCAAATCGGACGCGTCCGACAGAAACGATTCTCGGTTCAGTGTACTGGTGATCCAAAAACCGATGCAACTGGTTCTTGACTCGAGAACTGAACTGCTCCAGCAGTGGGCGTGTTCGTTCGTCATCTGGCTTGGCTCGGTGTTCATCTTCAGTTCGTTCTTCACAGCAGTTTAGTAAGTGTACTGTTTGAGTAAATGAATTACTCCGGGATATTGGTTTATTCTGACTCAGAGTGAGTGTCAGTCATGTTAAAAAAGTTAACATCTTAAGTAATTTGTGGATTAATGCTTATTGGAGACGTGAACCGTTTCAAACGATTCAGTTCGATTTGGTGAACTGGTTCAACTGGTTCACTAGAAAGAACCGGTTAAATTGAACGATTCGTTCACAAATCGGACATCACTAATTTATAAATCGAGAGAACTAAATAGTAAATCGTGCACACAATTTAGCTTTTTTTTTTTTTGCATGCCATGAGCGGGGCTCCGTACAAGTCACATTTGTGGGCTGGTTATTCACTGCTTCTGGACCTGAAACTTGAACTTGCAACCTTCTGTTTACAAGTCAGACTCTCTAACCATTAGACCACAACTATAGATGAGCGTTTATACATTGTTTCAAATCAACATGCCACTACCAACCTACTCAAATTTCCACTTAGAGGGAACATTATTTTAATATCATTGTTTGTCCTTGAATGTCACATTTTCAGAGACAGATATTCTATTTGTCCTCCTTTCCCACAGGAGGCCCTGTCCATTTCCCTTGGAAGTCGCCAGACTGT
Source organism: Carassius carassius (assembly GCF_963082965.1). Taxonomy (NCBI): domain Eukaryota; kingdom Metazoa; phylum Chordata; class Actinopteri; order Cypriniformes; family Cyprinidae; genus Carassius; species Carassius carassius. The sequence goes on from NC_081784.1 coordinate 25,368,126, forward strand.
CAGGAGAGCACACGGTCTGAGAACAGGAGCCAGGTCTGCTCTCTTCTGTCACTCCAGTGCCGCTAAAACAGCCCAGGTGGGTCCTGCACACAGTATGATTTATACACCGCCAGATTCACTCAGCAAAACTCTGCTTGAGAAGTGTCTAGAAGCCCTATCCCAAATGCTGAACCAAAGTCCAACAGTCCCTCTCAGACTCTACATTTGTGATGTAATGTCACATACATTGTGAGGTAAATTTTCCTCAGAGAGTGATGACATCTGTTACTTGCTCCAGCTGATTTACTTACTCCAGTCCAATAAGTAGCATTTAAAACCAAGGTTTTGTATTTTGGTGAAAAAGGTGTTTTTTGTTTCAAAATACTGTCTGTCCACACAAGCCTTTTTCAGAAGTTTCTCATCCACAACGAATTGTCAGAAAGAAGTGTAAAATTTGCCTTACTGTGCATGCATAAAATTTCATAAGAGCTTGCTGAGATGATGCAGACAGGACACACGCAAAAAAAAAAAAAAAAGAATAATGCTCTGAGTTAATAATTTTATTTTTTTAAGCAATTGCGAGGCACCCGGGCACACAAACAGCTTGTAAAACACTCCCTGCTAATGGAAAACAATTAAAAAAGGAGCCTCTTACTGCAAAAGGAACATGTTCTGTCTGATTGGGGCCTAACTGTAAATTTTGGGTCTGATTTTATATATATATATATAATCCATCAGTGCATTTAGACCATAGAAAAACAATGGTCTTCAATCAAAATATAAACCCCAAAATGTACTTTTTTTTCAAGCATATAGTCAGCCTTTCAAAGTTATGCTCCATTTGATAGCATGTGTAAATACTCAGGCATTCAACACACAAGCACATTTTAACGTTTTACTGGACATCCTTGTTCAAGGTCTGTGCTATTCCTTTCCAAAAGTTATGAGTGATTAAAACAAATAAATAATTGAATCTCTTAATCCCTTTACTCCAGTGGTTGTTAACGTGGGCGTCTTTTGTTGCGGTCTCCACTAGTTTGTTGTTGTTGTTCTGTATCCTCTATTAATTAAGTTTTATCACCTTGTGGACAAACTGATTAATGCAAAAGGTGCATATACTGTGAGTGAGTGCGTGAGTGAAGTAAAGTGACATGTGGCCAAGTATGGTGACCATACTCGGAATATGTGCTCTGCATTTAACCCATCCAAGTGCGCACACACACATACACACACACCATGAACACACACCCGGAGCAGAGCAGCCATTTCACTTTCCTCATTGTAAGATATCACCAGGCTCTTTCTTTTCACAATCCTGTCAATTCCCAATCAACTCCATTTTAACATTTGTAAAATTGGTTGCCCGTTCACATCTCATGTTGACTTGAGCTGTAATTTTCATTTTAAGATGATCCCTAATGAATAATGATTCAGGAGCATTTAATTTTGCCGTATGTTATTTAGTTCTTGAAAAGCAATCCCAGCATAATCAAACTGATGTCTCTTATTGTAACATTTTTTATCATGATAATTTCATCCTAGTTTCTACTCATTGTCAGGAGATCAATTCAGCTAAATCTGCCTGGAGAAACATTAGTATTGGCTTTTTCAGCAACACTAGTTTTGTTTGCAAAGCAGTGAGGCGTACGCATGATATTAAAACATCCCTGTAAGGTAAACTGTTCACGTATTTTAAATAGGGATGTGCATCTTCTTCCTTCCAGTGCCTATATCATGAAAAATGTATGATCGGATCATTTGTCGTGTGAGTGCTTGCTGCCCTTCTTGATGGTACATTAGTATGATTCTGTGTGAGTGTGTATGCGTTTTTTTGATTACCGAGATGGAAAAGAACAATAAAATTGGTATGACCTTTAGAGAAGTCCTGTTTTCAAAGTGTTGAGTGTGTTATGGAGGTGTTTTCTTTCCTACCCAAGGGATTTGATGAAGGAATATATTATAGTGCATTATCAACCTTTACGATAGTAGAGAGAGAGAACTCTCTTACCTTTCACCTTTTTCACACAGACTTTGTCCTTACTGCTGCAGCATGTATGTTTTTATAAAAAGGAAAGTACATATATGTATGAACAAAATAAAAAAAATTGAATCATCTGTTGCTCATTGGGTATCGCTGTAGCTTCTGTTGCTTTAAGACAAAAAACTGATTAACATAGAAAAGAGACCCTTTATCGTGCATCACGTCTGGACACAATGTAAGTAATTGAGATTTTATTTTAGTGATTGAGGTTTGATTAGATGGTAAAAGAGATGTAACGTTAAGCTATAACGTGATTGGTTATTATTAAGTTTCCCTGCCCACATGCCTACTTTAGTAGAAAGGTTAAAACCAATTGAATGGTTTCAGATTAAACAATGGTGTGAGATTGGGGCAGGAATCCACACTCTTAAAAATACTGATTTTAACAAAGGGGGATTTTGTAGAAATGGAATAGTGGGAGCATTTTGGGTCCACCTTTCCTTTAAAATAACTTCTTTTTTTGTTTTCTTGTTTAAGGAATAGGTTAGTGATCTGAATAAACTTTTTTCCCGTTATATTGAACCTTTTATGCAATGAAAAGGATACATGGATGTTAAAGGCTCTTTATTTTTAAGAGTGTAATGGCACAATAGCAGATTGAGGAAACCTCTTTGACAACAGTCATTATTTTTGCATATTGTTTTGCTCAGAAATTGCACACTGCACTCAACTAGCGTTAACTTGCTCCATATATTTTTCTTTAAATTGTTGTTCTGACAATAGTCAACCTGAAAGAATAAACGACCAGTAGAGGTACTACCACAGAAGCGCTTTAGTGCCCCTTGCTGCAACACAGTGTAAGTATGCAACATTTTTGCTCTCGGATGTTTTAGGACAGCGATGCGTGAAATAGAGTTTGCATGTCTAGAGGGTCTGCATTTATACTTCAGTAGATGATAGACTCGGGGGACAGCTGTCATGGATTTAAGTGCCCGTTCTGTAATATTATGCTAAAAAACTTTAATCAGCTTGTACAAATGTATAAACTTGGTTAAGTTTATTAAGCGATATTAAAAGATTAGGCAATATTTTGACAAACCTCAGCTACACTGTGTAACCTAATTAATAAATTTCTTCAAGGCGGCATGTCTCTCTCAGTGTCTGTCTCTCTTGCGCTCTCTCTCTCTCTCTCTCTCTCTCTCTCTCTCTCTCTGCATTGCTGTATTGAGAGTCAGGCATTGCATCGATTGCTCTGAACTGCAGCTCTCTTCCTGCACTGACAGGGACGGAGAGCTGTGCTCAGCATTATTCTCATATACATACATACATGCATGCACACACAGATCGGGAATTACCCCCAACAAACAGCATGCCACTTTGAGAGAGATGCCGGATTGGCTAAACGACACAGCCAGGAAAGATGGAGCAATAACTGGTGGGCTGCGTTAGGAGGCCAACCTTAATGGCACTGATCATTCAGAGCCTTAGCAACTGTTTCTGTCTGCCATTTTCTTGATCTTACTTTGATCTAATGAGTATTAATGGAAGCTCTGTGCGTTTGTATTGTTTTAACCAAAATTACAGAAATTATGCACAAAAAATGCTTGGTTAAAAACAACCTAATTTGGGTACTTTTGCCAACTCAGTAATGGGTCAAAAAGGGCCGAACCTAGCAGGTAGCCTATGGGTGAAATGTTTGAACATGGTATGCATGTTCATTTAAAAATGAACCCAAAATGGTTTGCAAATTAAAATAACTAACACATGCAGAACAACAACGGTGAAAAAAACAACAACAAACAAACAAAAACAAAAACAAATGTTACAAATGTTACAAGTTACAAATGAACAAACTGTTCACTGTATTTCAGCATTTTATACAAGGTTCAGAGTTCATTTAGTGATCTAGAAATTGTAAGTACTGGGTCTTCATTTTATATCATAACTTTCTTTTGTTTTACATTTTCAAAGCATTTGCTTTATGTGTTTGTGTGATTTAGTACACAACTTTTTTAGACACTGGTATATGGAATCTAGCATACTATTATCTAATATAATACATTTGTAACATAATTTACACTTTTGACCTATTTATGTAATCACAATAATTATTAACAAAATAAATGGTTATTATTATAATTATTAATAATACTATTACCATTGTAATAATTTATTGTTGTGGTATTTTTTTTTTTTGCCAAAAGGCAGAAATAAAGCTATAATTAAAAGCTGATTCTTCAGAATGGCTATTTAACATCAAAACAGAAGATAATCTGTAGAAATAATTCCAGTCAAAAAATAAATAAATAAATAATAAGTCCTTCCTAAGAGTTTTGAAATCTAGACAACAATTTTAGTTCCATTTGGACTTTTGATTGAACTGCTGTCCATTTATTTCGCTCTGATTCAAGGCATTCACACATTCCAGCTGCTTTTTGCACTTTTGTGTCTTGGCGAGCATTAGTCTCAGCCTCAGATTGTTGGCTGAACATCTGATGCATATGGCACACAAAATTGGAAATGCTTCAGGAAGTCGTCATCGGATTGGTTGAATTATACAGTATTTCCGGGAGATGTTTGCTGCATTCTTTAGTGTTGGGAAACAATGATGGCGTGACGCCAAACCCCCTCACAAACGAAGAAGCCGTCATATTAATGACTGAAAATGAGCATTTACCTGGATCAACTAAATTATGGATTTTCAAAAGTATGTTGAATATGTGAAGTTTGCAGCATAGGCTCTTTAAAATACATTCAAGGGTTTTTACACACCGGTCTGTTATTGTGGGGACATTTCCACACCTATAAACATAACATGGCACATGGTTTACCTGTCTGGCATTTGGCCTCTTGGGTGGCCTCATGGCATTCAAAGTGGCTAGGGTTCCCAGACCTTCTGCTGTCACTCTGGAAGTCTGGCTATGAGAGACTATGGGAGCAATATCAGAAATATGCAGCCACACACACATGGAGCTTAGAGAGGCCACTGCTCTCTTTAGTCCATTCTGCAATGGCCTGGTGGTCTTCCACAGCTCTCTCCATGGCAAGAGCTTGTTTTCCACAATCGAATGTTATCATTCTTATTCTTGCAGGCAGACACTCTGTCACTCTGCCTAGAGAATAGCAATCTTTGCTCGGACTGAGTTCGGCTCACAGTCGCTCTTCATGAGTGTACTGTATGCCATGAGTCCAGAGAGTCATCCTATCAAAAACATATTTTAATAAAATCCTCAATGTGCCATCTCTGATAGACTCGCTCGCAGTGTCACGGAGTCGTTTGCTATTATCTATGTCCTCCAGATTCAGACGGTACTAATCTATAATCAGACCAATTCATATTTTACAAAGACACTTGTCTTGATTTTAACCCCAGACTTGTTTCAAACAACTTTCAGGATCAAATTATCTGATGTAATTTTGGTGTCCTTTAAGTCATCTAATCCTGTTCGGATCGAAATTGTGGTATATTGCTTTTTCACAATGCTTCTCATTTATTCTGACCTTCAGCAAACGGTGCTCCTTAGTTATGGATTCAGACCCTTTGCCAACTTTGTGGGTAAAATAACAATCCCAGTCGGTTGTTTAACATACTCTTAACATTCCATTCTTTGTTTCTTATTTTAAAACCCTGACAATTTACAAAGATTTATCCTTTAAACAAGAAAAAGGCAATCAGGTTGGAAATGGTAAAGAACTGAAATAAAAGTTTGGTTGAAACTGAAAATTCTGCATTCACTGGGCTAAATTTCATAATGCTAATTTTAAATGAGATTTTCTATGAATTAGTAATTCCATATATAACATATATTTTACTATTTTTATTTTACTATATATTCTTTAATTTTTTGTAACTTTATGATAAAATAAACTCTTCTTGTTATGGAGTTGTCAGCCGTCACTTGACGTTCTATGGAGCCCAGAAGTTTAACTTGCTGCACTTTAGGGTGAACTTTCATTTTAGAAACACTGCTATGGTGGAAGAGACTTTTTTTTACCCTCTCAGCACTACCAACTAACCTCTCTTGTCTTAAAGAACAGCATTCTGTAGAACTGAGAAAATCAAGTTACTACAGTAGAGCGAAATGAGAACGGAGACAATCCAATTCCTTGTGGTATTTTCTGCATCTGCTTCAATTAGATTAGTCTGAGACATGTCACATGGAGAATGGGTTGTTAAAGGTGCCCTGGATTCCTCTGAGACAGTTTTGCTTAAATAACGTGTGATACGCTAGAGGAGGAGGTTTGGAGTGTGGGAGTGTGTGAAGAGATGCATCACATCCTTTCTGTCACCGTATTATTCTGTACAGTAGGATCGGGCATCAAGAGCTTGTTCCAAGTGATTTTATGGCATTTCAGTTCTGTCAGTGTTTTCTTGAACCATATGTGTTATTGGTTTTGCATGCTGGAACACTGCTAGCAGTCTTAAAGTCAGGGGATTTAGAATTTTTTATTTATTTATTTATTTATTTTTGGTGAATGATGCACAGCCAGTGTAGTACAATTCCAGAGCAAAGGACACTCATGAATCTGTTCTTTTTAATAAATTGGTCAATGAATCAATGAAATCAATCTCCTACTCCTGGTCCACAGCTCACTCACTGACTGGTGCAATTAGTAATTGTTACATCTTAAAAGATATATTAATTAAATGAATGAATTACAATGAATGAATTACAGCTTATTGCTTTTGGCCATATCCATACAACTTGATAGGAAAAAAAAAATCACTTTATTTAAAAAAATAACGGTTCTTTATCGTCATTTATGGTTCTGTGAAGAACCTTTAGCATTATTTCCAATGCACAAAAGGTTCTTTATAGTGGAACAAAGTTCTTTAGATTGTTAACTTCAAACTAAGAAAAAGCTTCACTGAAAGGTTTGTTGGCAAACCCAAAATGATTCTTCTATGGCATCACTGCAGAAACACACTTTGGGAAAAGAGTGTTTCTTAATGCATTTTATTGATTGTATTGTGAACGATTCATCCCATGCATGTTTTTTGTGTGTGTTTTGATGGTCCATTTTACTTAAATATGCATCACAATGCAGGAGAAATATCCGTTGCTGCGTTTCAGCATGTCTTTATATCAGTATATTTACGGTCTATTTTGTGTAAATAAAATAACATTTCAACATATTTTTTACACATTATTATTATTATTATTATTGTAATATATTTATAAATTGGTAGAGTTGTAAATTGAACTTGGATCAAGTAAATAGTTATGATTTCCTTATTTTATATCCAAATAATGGAACAATTCAACATAGCAAATTTTTTTAGCTTGTTCTCAATAGACATTACAAATCAGCAGCAGCTGGCAAACCTTCCTTGCACACTGTTGCCAAGAAGAACACCTGGTTATTGACTTATTTTTTAATGCAGATTGCCTCTTTGTTGTGTATAATGTACTATAATAAGATATTGTCTCACTACAGTTGCTGAAATCAAAATATGATTATAGTGCTGTTCCTCAGGGATCAGCCCATGATGCAACGTAACGGCAACAACGTAAGCTGAAGTGTCAATCCCAGACAGTGTGTGGTTGTGTGTGTAGGGTATTATGTTTTGTGTGTTAAGTGTGTATTCCAGCTGCCAGACCTCCCTGAGCCTAGAGCCATGATCCCCTTTAACAAGTCTGGAGCTCATTTCTGATTGCCGGCAGACTTTCTTTGCTTGGGCTTATGGGGTACAATTCATATTATTCCATTGTAACAAAACGTTCTAACCTGGAGTGATGTTAGAAAACTACAAGAGTTAATCAGATGCCTTCAGACTTTTATTTGAAGATGTACATGTGACAGTTTCATGTACAGTACTGTACAAAAGTCTTGGGCCACTAGTATTTTCACCAACAAAAAATGGTTTTAAGTCAGTTATTTCTATCTTTTACTGTAGAGTGTTGGTAGTAAATAACAGTTTAGATTTTTGAACATAATTTTTGCCGTTAAATGTAAAAATCCAGAGAGATTTTTGTTTGCACGAGGAGTCTGACAACAGCCAGTGCTCCACACAGAGATCTGATCTGATCATCATCAGTCTGTCTGGAATAACATGAAGAAACAGAACAAACTGAGACAAACTAAATCCAGAAGAAATGTGGCAATGTCTCATAAATACTTTAAGAAATCTGCAAAGCTGCAGTACTGTGCAAAGTTTTAGGCACTTGTGTAAAAATGCTGTAAAGTGAGGATGCTGTCAAAAATAATGCCAATAATAGATTTTATTAACAAACTTCTATTAACTTCTCTTAACTTAATAATAATAAAAAAAAAGCTTTTGTCCTAGGTGCACTTGCGCATTGTTTTTCAGGTAGCTTTGCAAGTAGGTTTCTTGAAGCGTTTTGGAGACATTGCCACATTTCTTCTGGATTTAGTTTGTCTCAGTTTGTTCTGTTTCTTCATGTTATTCCAGACAGACTGGATGATGATCAGATCAGATCTCTGTGTGGAGCACTGGCTGTTATCAGACTCCTCGTGCAAACAAAAATCTCGCTGGATTATTACAATTAATGGCAAAATAATGTTTGGAAATCTAAACTTAACTGACTTAAAACCATTTTTTGTTGGTGAAGATACTATTGACCGAAGACTTTTGCACAGTACGGTATATTTTTTTAATTAACTATTTCTGAAATGATTTCACAACAGGCTGATGATTGTAGTGATGATTGTTGTGGATACAATAAGAATAGTTTTTTTAAAGCACACTGAGCAACCCCCTAAATATGACTGAAGATTTATCAATGGCACTGTTAGAATCAGAATGAGAATCACTGATGTGTTTGTTGATGTTAAAATACTTGATACCAGTTTAATGTGAGAGAGAACTATAATTTCATTCAGCAGTTTTACTCTGGTGTCAGAAAGTTTGATTATTTTATTCTTTGAGATGGAAAAACACTCTCTAAATGGTAAATAGATGCTTTCTTGGAGAGTTAAGGTGTTTCTGTTGTAAAGGCAGTGTATCTTAGTCTGTCTGTGATACTAAAGTTGCCTGGAGATTTTCTTACTCTCTGTGGAATACTGGAAGATGATGTTTTGGGCCCCATGAGATCTGAAAACCTGTCAGAGCCCACGTGTCGATGGCGCACGTACGCGCACACACATGCGTTCTACAGCACACAAACACTAACATTAGATGTAACTGACCTTGCTGGTGTTGATATTGAAAACTGATATCATGTTGTGATGGACATCAGATGGGTAAAATTAGCTGAAAACCAGCATCATTACCAACAATCTCTGTAGGAAAGAAGCTAATGAAGTGGAACCATCTCAATGTTAAGCCCTATTTAGACAGAACAAATTTTCTGTGAGAAGGTCAGGTAAATTTGTGTGATTTGGACCCCATCTGAACACGTCTTTGCTTTCCCTTTCTTTCTATAATTTAAGGAGCAATTGATCTATTTTTTTTTCCTGGCTTTTAGCTCCTCTGAGAAATATAATGTCTGTGAAGTATTATTTTTCACTTTTATTATTTTTCCACATTTATTTAACTAATAATGAATAATTAACCATAACTAAAGTTAATTACTCGTTAAGCTATCTGGTGCTAGCCAGGTAATACCAAACTCTGCTACTTCGCTTTGCTTCGTAGACAGAGTCTGTAAGGGGACAATTGACAAGCGGTTACTTTCTCATGGGGGGGGCGCTTGTCTGAAGTTTAAAATCATTGGTGTACCCGTAAGTCAATCACATAACGTTTGGTTATGACGTGTGTTATGAGCCGGCTCAGCCGCCTCTGCTCGAAATTTTGCTGTAAACACAGGTATGCTGCGAATACAAAACCATAGAGCAAGTTTTGCTGCCTCCTTAACCTGACCCTGCATGATAGCAACCAAGGGAGACACAGTCAAAATTATCGCCTTGCCGGACTTTGGCCTCCCCAGTTTCTCATTGACGATCGGTAACAGTTGATAAATTAAACTTTTCCCAAAACCTGTCGGGAGTATGGCCACAACATCACTTCCATTCAAAATGTGAAACAAACACTCTTCTTGTTCGGGCTTCAGTTGGCAAATGCCGGGAATATTCTCCACAACAGAGTGAGTAGCATCCCATGTATCCATGTCCGCCATCGTTTTCGATTTTCCTAACCTAAACTACGATCTTAAATTCGTCACTTAGCATCTACATCACGGCGCTCAGCCCGCCCTCTGTTCGTTGATTGGCCGGCTGGTTTGGAGCCGGAGGAAAACTGGGAGATGGTTTGCTATCTCAGACTAAGTACAGAAGCGAACTGAAATTTAGCGGAAGTACGAAGTCTGATGTAGTAGGCTAATCTGGTGCACTTTCACTATAGATTTATAGTTATTAAGGTAGATGTTAAGTTTAGGTATTGGGTAGGAATAGGGATGTAGAATATGGTAGAATATGGTTATGCAGAATAAAGCATTAATATTTAAGTATTAGTATTAATATATTAAGTATTAATAAACAGCCAATATGTTAATAATTGGTATGCTAATACGCAACAGTTAATCATGAGAATTGGTCCCTATACTAAAGTGTAACCAAGTTTACTGTATAATGCGGAATGTCATGGAATTTGCCCAATTTTGAATAAATGCATCAGAAGTAGGTCAGTACACTTCAAGCAAATGTAGGGCTGCAACTAACGATTATTTTGATAATCGATTAATCTGTCGATTATTTTTACGATTAATCGGTTCATGTACTTATATTTTAGTTTTTTCCATTTTTCCCCAAGTAAATTATTAATAAATGGTCTTTATCCTTCAGCATAGATTTTTAAGAGATTTTAACCATTTTGTCATATCCTCATCAAAAATATACCTGGAGTTGTTTTATTGTGTTAGTAATCCTTTGTCGAACTCTTCTGGAATCAAAACACTGACCCATACTCTAGCAAATTTCACAAGGAGATTTAAAATAATGTTTTCACCATGGCAGTCCTTAGAGCTACTAAAGTAGTTTAACATCCCGAACAAAGCTTATTAAGGAATCTTTCAGAACATATTTTCACGAAGAATAAGGATAAAACAGAATAAAATTGCAGTGCATTGTATTTTTTATTTACTGGGAAACAGCTTTATAGCTTTTGCTGTGAAATTGTAAACAATCCTTCGAAAAAAGTGCCAATGGCATGAAACCTGAATGGAACTCACAATTGAAAGTAAAATCCATCAGAAGGTTGTCCAGAAAAAAAAATTGGACACACACAAAAAAACCTGCTGTGTGAAAAAGAGCAGTGAATACTTAGGAAAAAAAGTGCATTTCAAATATCTTTAAACATTTACCTCTCTCATTCAGTCATAATTAGGCTGCACGACTGAATTTTGAACTGGTAAACGACAAACTGATCACAGAACATGTTTGTAAAGCTTTAAATGTTAACTGTTAAAAAGCAATGTTATCAGCTTTTACGACTAAACATTTGCAAACAACATTGTACTGGAGAATCTGCACAAAGGAAAGTCTTAGGGGCCGTTCACAAATCGCGCCTAAAAACGCGTGGAAAACGCTAGGCGCACAACTTTCTCCTTCTTTCCAAAGCGCTCGGGCAGAAGCGCCCCTGAGGCGTCTGCCTTTGCTAAGCAACCATGACGTGCTCTCTCCTTGAAGACGCGGAAATTTCAGCAAAGGATAAATGGATTTGCAGCTCAAAAAACCGCTTGCAGTAGCTCTGCTACTAAATTTATTTCAAAATGGAAATCCATATACAACTATGATCAGCTGTTCCTTTCATCTTGACTGAGCTTTTAACGTTAAGGGAAAGGATGAAGCTGATTGGTTAGTTCTTGTCACATGACCCGCGGTGCGCTTGCTGCATTCTGAAAAGTTGAAATGTTTTTAACTCGATGCGGTGCGGTGTTGGAAATAGCGAACTTGAGCGCGCAAAAGACGCGATATGTGAACGTCCCCTTAAAAAGTTAAGTAGTGCAGAGTTTACAGGTTACTCTTCTTTTTTGAAGGCTCAAAGTAAAGTACTCCCACATCACGCTGAATGCTGCAGAGACGCTGTTCGGGAAGCACGTGACATAAAACAAGGCCAGCTATTGGCTATTCGCTACTTCTCCTGATGTACTGGCTGAGGAAAACCTCCGGTGGCTCATTACTGCCACACTTTGGTCACCGCAGATTTGAAATATGCACGAAATGAGCCGCTTACGGCAAATAAAAGTTATTTAGCAACGAATCGATGACTAAATTAGTTGACAACTATTTTAATAATCGATTTTAATCGATTAAATCGATTCGTTGTTTCAGCTCTAAGCAAATGGCAATATTGACCAGAGTCTTTGAATATAAAACCAAATGCAACCAAATGAAAATTATTTCCATCGCAAAACTGTATTACAAAGTCTTGATTTTGTTTTGGGTGTGTACTATAACAGGCTCTCATACTAGGTTGTTCGAAAAAACAAATTCTTCTCATATTTTACATTATTACAACACCTCTCTCCCCGGTCTGGCATGAACAGCTTGAATAGTTCTCTTACGAGAGTTCTCTCGTACTGCGTCTTAGCTAAGACGCTACGGGAAAAGTCTCTTTTCAAAAAATACTGAAGCAAAAAATTATCCTTAATTTTGAATTTTTGTAAAGCGCATTTGCAGCAGTACACAGCCTAAGGCGAGACGGTTGCTCGCTCATTGGCTGCTTCTGCAGCAAGTGCACAGCCTATCGAGCACAGGCTGATGCAATATCAGACCAATTAGGACGCTTCGCGCCCATCACGCCACTTCCGGCCGAAACGGGTGTGGCCCAACCCTATAAAAGGAGCTCGAAAAGGCTGACTCACCTGATTTTTCATCTCTTCAGCGAAGCTCACGCATCGCTGGATCACGGAGGAAGCAAGCGCCGTCTGAGAGGCATATCAGCGGGAAGAGCCATTCGGAAGGCTGTGGGACGGGTTATGGCTTCCGCTACGGTGGCTGAGAGGCATTTGTGGCTGACGCTCTCTGACATCAAGGAGTCTGAGCGCGCTGCGTTCCTCAACGCGCCGCTGACTCCTGCTGGCCTCTTCGGATCATCTGTCAGTGAGTTTGTGGAGAGATTCGTCGAGGACCAGAAAGCATCGCAGGCGTTCAAGCACTTCTTGCCGAAGCGCTCCGGTCCTGCAGCTGGCCGCGATAGACCGGCCCCACAGCCCCATCCACGCTCAAAGTCTATGTGGCGGCCATCGCAGCGTTTTCTGAAACGGCGCTGGGTCAGTCAATAGGAAGGAACGATTTGGTCATCCGCTTCCTTAGAGGAGCTAAGAGGCTGAATCCTCCCAGACCTCCGTCAGTCCCTGTATGGGACCTCGCGACGGTTTTGGAGGCCATGAAGGGTTCCCCCTTTGAGCCTATCCAATCGATTATCCTCCAGCATCTGTCGTTCAAGACGGTATTCTTGTTGGCTCTCGCTTCAGTGAAGCGTGTGGGTAACCTGCACGCGCTCTCGGTGAGCCAGTCGTGCTTGGAGTTTGGGCCTAATGACTCTAGGGTCATACTCAAACCTAGGCACGGTTATGTGCCAAAGTCCCTCAACACGCCGTTTCGGGCCCAGGTTATTGCCCTGTCTGCCCTGTCGGTGTCAGGAGAGGATGGAGACTCGAGTCTTCTTTGCCCTGTTAGGGTTTTAAGAGCTTATGTGTCTTGCTCTGCTGTTTTTCGACAGACTGAGCAGCTGTTTGTCTGGTTCGGTGGACGTTCCAAGGGAATGGCTGTTTCGAGACAGACTCTATCCAGATGGATAGTCGACGCCATAGCGTTAGCTTACGCTTCCAAGTGCCTTCAGTGCCCGCTGGGCGTCAGAGCACACTCCACAAGAGGCGTCGCCTCGTCGTGGGCGTGGTCTACTGGGGTTTCCTTGCAGGATATTTGTATGGCGGCAGGTTGGGCATCGCCGTCTACATTTATCAGGTTTTATAACCTGGAGGTTCCCGCCTTGCAAGCAAGGCTGCTGTCGGTGTAGCCGAATCAGGGCCCTGATGGGAATTCTGAGTTTGTGAGCGTTATGCGCTACCGACTGTTATATGAGCAGTATTGTGTAAGACCCGGATTGCCACATTGGTCAGGCCTTGCCTCGACTGTGTGATGGTTGTATTGCCGCATCTACGGGTGCCGCTAGATATGGTACGGAAGGTTTTTCCCCCTCTCCTGTCCTGGGCTCTCTGTGAGTCCCTCGGGTGACTATGCACTGTAAATCCTGGGCGTTGCTTCAGGTTTATTGGTGTGTGATCCCTGTGCGCACAGCATTTTACATGGGGTTCCCGTAGCGTCTTAGCTAAGACGCAGTACGAGAGAACTCTCGTAAGAGAATGTACTCTGTTACTTACGTAACCTCGGTTCTCTCTAGAAGAGGGAACGAGTACTGCGTTCTCTGCCGTGCGTACGATTCACTCTGGTTCGCTTCGGCGATGAAATAAATCAGGTGAGTCAGCCTTTTCGAGCTCCTTTTATAGGGTTGGGCCACACCCGTTTCGGCGGGAAGTGGCGTGATGGGCGTGAAGCGTCCTAATTGGTCTGATATTGCATCAGCCTGTGCTCGATAGGCTGTGCACTTGCTGCAGAAGCAGCCAATGAGCGAGCGAGCCGTCTCGCCTATGGCTGTGTACTGCTGCAAATGCGCTTTACAAAAATTCAAAATTAAGGATAATTGTTTGCTTCAGGTTTTCTTGAAAAGAGACTTTTCCCGTAGCATCTTAGCTAAGACGCAGTACTCGTTCCCTCTTCTTGAGAGAACCGAGGCTACGTAAGTAACAGAGTACGTTCCTGTATCAAATGAAGGCCCACCTTCTGAAATACGAAATGTGCTGTGATTGGTTAGCTGGGCCAGTGTGTATTGTGATTGGCTCCAGTCAGTACCTGTTCAGGAAATGTCATGCCCCTTACCATAGCCACCTGCAAGCTTCAGTTTAAATATTGCGCCAAAATCAAATCAATTTGAGAGTGATTTAAACCCAGATGATTGTAACCACTCTAAGCTTGTCTACCTTGGGAAAGCTAGCATGTCTCTGACATCGTGATAACACTCCCTGCCTTCTCTAGTGCAGCTCAACCAGGTCTCGTCCCATTCGTCGATCTTTGTGATATCACAAATCCCGAAAAATATGCGTTGTAGTCCAAACAAGTCATTCTTTGTAGTTTTTGAAAAGTGATTTGTTAAAATATCTCCTTTCGAAGTGGACTTTGAGCTTTGTAACTTTGCAGATCTTTTTTTTTATGCTCAAACAGCAACATTACATAGTAACTAAAGTTGAAAAAGTGAAAGCATATTAGGACCCCTTTAATGTCCGAATTTTCTAAAGAGGAAGACTTTGTTGAATTGAGCCTTTCTCTTAGGTCATGGCTCAAATCTTTATCTGATCTACTGGGAAGTGTGTGTGCTGGAGAGGAATTGCATCATTAATAGTCATGTCATGATTTTAATGGCACCACACTTTAGCAATGTTACAGTGCAAAGCAATTTTTTTTTGTCTGTATATTTAGTAAAAAAAAATTAGATAGATAACTATGAATCCTGTCAATGCAGAGTAAATCCATTTGCACCCATTCAGCCGTACACAATCTCTGCAGTGAAGCTGAAGGGCTGGACTGATATTGATTCAGTCTCTTGTCTCTTAGGAAAATGAATGGGTCATGACTTTTTAATCTTTGATCCTAGTTTCATTGAGCTTGCAAAAAACAATATTTGTCATAAAGACCTATCACTGATTGCTCTTAGACAATTGTTTCTGTAAACCCATGTGACCGTGTATGTTCGTTGATTCGCTTCAGTGAATCATTTGTTTTTAATTGTTTCCATCTCTCCTAGGAGTTTGTTTAGTTTCTATGTGAATGTTAATTGGAAAACTCTAAAGATATCTATAAGTACTGTATTTTTTCCATTGTTTTGACAAGGGTGAATAATTGCCCTAAAGGCTTTTAGGATTCAATATTCAAAAAATAAATTACCAGCTTTCACAAACACAATGTCTTCTATGGTTTAAGTGATGCAGCAACAGCTTGTGAAATCTAATTTGTTTTTAATTAAAGAGATGGTTCACCCAAAAATCATTTTCTCATCCTCATGTGGTTCCAAACCTGTACAGCTCTGCAGAGGACAAAAGAAGATAGTTGAGGTAATTTACCAGGTGTCCATTGTAGTGAACATCTGCAAGATCACAGTCGCTGATCACAGTCCTTCTTTCTATAGATCTAAGAGTGAATGACCACTGAACTCGGACTGACCCAACTGGCTAAAGCCACAAGGGAAGCTCACATCTTCACATACATTCACACAAAATGGACACAATACGCATTAAATCTTCTTCATATCCATTTACAGAGTTATATATACTTAATGATTGCTGTTTGACACAACAATAGCTGTATTTCCATCCAAAGCTGAGAATTGAACTTAAGCACAAATTTTCAGGATCGCACAAAACATTTGCGAACAAGAACCATTTTCATCCAACGAGTCAAAGAGAACAAAATGCTTTTGGAGTAAATGCTGCTGTTTGAGAACACAATCGTTTAACAGTTATGGGAGGCAATTATACAGAAATACTTTGATGACAGACTTTGCTTGGACATATCCGAATGACCATATAACAACATTTCAGATGATCGGTCCGCTGATTAGTGAGGATTTACCGTCCCATAGCGCAATCACATGACTTTTTTGATGCGCTTGGAGGAATTTTTTTGCAAAATGCATTTCCATCACCCATTATTCAAATGAACCCTTCTTCGCAAAAGTCAAAAACCACCTCAAGTGAGCGTAAAAACATTTTTGCGAATTAAGGCATTTTTATTTGAAATTCAGCATTTCCATCACTCGATTCTGATGCGATACTTCAAAATGTGCATTAAAACAGTGATTGAAACCCAGCTAATGTATGCAGCCTTACCTATTAACGTATTTACTGTATATATGAATGCATGGGTCAATGTTCAGCATCACCCATTGATGTGCGGTCTTAATTTTTTCTGCCAAATGTGTAGGCTAATCTGGAATTGGTTTGGAAAGTAAATTTTGCATAGGAAAATCCTTAAAGACATTGTTCTAAACGTGGACTGCTATGCAAATAGACCTCGTAATCAGATCCTCTGGGTGAAATTCCTGGCTGGTGCCCCAAAAAATAGTGTGATCAAAACTAAATATTAATATTTAAGCCCAAAACCTTTAAACTTGTGTTGCTACTTAAATCTAAAGCACTACATTCAGTGGTGCCCCGTGTGAGGCTATCTTACATTTAAGATCACTGCAATATACAGTGCAAGTCAAAAAGTCACCAAAATGGTTTGTTTACCAACATTTGTGTGTTCTTGAATGTTACATTTTTGTCAGCATTGCCCAAGACACTTGTTAATTGGCAGGATGGCAGCCAAGGTCAGAGCTACTCAGTTTCTGATTCTTCCCACTGAGGTATTTTGCATCAGCTTTATTGTGGCATTTAAGTCTGTTCTGCCTTTGATTATGTGTGTAAAGTGAAGTCCATGTGTGCTTTTATTTAGTCTAAGCCATCCTCAGGCACCATTACCCCAGTGACATGAACTTTAAATGACTGCAGACTCTTGCCGTCAGTGCAGCTGCAGGAATGAAGTAAGAGACTGCTGGAAAACCCTGTACTGCTCATTAAGTCAAGTCCAAATCTTTGTTTCATTTTTATTAATAACGGCTTGATAAGTCTAATGGCTGGACGATATATTGTATTTTCATGATATATTCACCCTGATTTTGCTCTTGATATAAAATAAAGAAACATTATGAACAGTGTTGGGGGTAAAGCATTACAAGTAATGCGAGTTACATAATCAGATTACTTTTTTCAAGTAACTAGTAAAGTAACGCATTACTTTTTAATTAACAAGAAAATATCACTTTTTAATTACTTTTTAATTAACAAGAAAAATACTAGTACCACTAGTTACTTTTTTTTTCCAATTTATAGACTGACAAGTCTCCTGTCCCCATACTGAGAGAAATTGTAAGTACAGAAGCATTGTGTGCGCTGTGTGAACATGATTCTAGACTAAATGTGAATTAATTCATCCCATTTCGCCAAAAAAAAAAAAGATTTAGTATTCATCAAAATGAATTAAAAAGAATAAGTGAAATGCAAACTCAACATATGACGCACACCAGCAATAATTAAATGTGTTAACACAAATGTATCTAATCCCATTTTGTTAACCAATGTCTTTGCTGCTGACCTTTTGATGATCCAGTTCAATCATACTAATAAGCAAAAATGTCACAAAAGTAACTAACACATTACTTTCCATAAAAAGTAACTAAGTAATGTAATTAGTTACTTTTTAGGGAGTAACACAATATTGTAATTAGGGATGAATCAGGATCGGTATCGGTATCGGATCCAATACTGCCATTTTCTGGAGATCGGGTATCGGTCAGAAATCCAAATCCGATAGTGTGTGTATACTATTCTGTGTTATTGTTGAGCTCCACAAAAGGCACAAAAACATTATAAAGCACCAAAACATTCATATTTCAATTGTTCTGAAGCTGTTCCATAGTTCAATGTGAGGTACAGAATAATAATGAAGTCATTTAATTCAAGTTCACAAACTCTTCTTTCCGCTGCGGCTGTGTGTCATCCTCCATTCAGCAATGAAACTGAGTGTTGCGTTTGGTTACTACAGTCAAAATGATGAAACTCTCTTCAAAAGCTCACAGTAACCGAGGTTTAAAACTGTTAAAAGAAAGCCTTTATTAAACTAACGCACAGATTTAAGTCAAGTCAAGTCACCTTCATTTATATAGCGCTTTATACAAAATACATTGCGTCAAAGCAACTGAACAACATTCATTAGGAAACCAGTGTGTCAATAATGCAAAATGACAGTCTCTGTTAATTTTAAATAGTGTCTGTGCATTTATTTGCAATCAAGTCAACAATATCGCTGTAGATGAAGTGACCCCAACTAAGCAAGCCAGAGGCGACAGTGGCAAGGAACCGAAACTCCATCGGTGACAGAATGGAGAAAAAAACCTTGGGAGAAACCAGGCTCAGTTGGGGGGCCAGTTCTCCTCTGACCAGACGAAACCACTAGTTCAATTCCAGGCTGCAGCAAAGTCAGATTGTGCAGAAGAATCATCTGTTTCCTGTGGTCTTGTCCTGGTGGTCCTCTGAGACAAGGTCTTTACAGGGGATCTGTATCTGGGGCTCTAGTTGTCCTGGTCACCGCTACATATCAATATCTCTCCTCTTTGTACTAGTGATGTCTGGTTCGCGAACGAATAAGTTTGATTTAACCGGTTCTTCTTATTGAACCGGTTTAACCAGTTCACCAAACTGAATCGTTTGGAACTGTTTGCGTCTCCAGTAAGCATTAATCCACAAATTACTTTTAACGTGGCTGACACTCTTTCTGAGTCGATATTAACCAATATCCAGAGTAATTCATGTACTCAAACAAACTGAACTGTTGACTGAACCGCTGTGAAGAGAGAACTGAAGATAAACATGAGCCGAGCAGCTTGTGTGTTGTACTAACTTCTTTATGTGGACTCGGAGGGCTGCGCAGCCTGTACACTGTGACTCCGTGTCGTTTCAAGCTCATCATTCTGAGCGCGGGATGTGCACAAGCACTCTGTGCTGCTCTATATGGGCGCTTTTTTTATTATAATACTTTTAATAATCTTTGATTGCGTAGAATAGTTTTTCTTGTTCTTTTCTATCTATGATATGTTGCCGCCTTTATTATTGGGATATACATTTAAAAGAAACATCTTTTATATTCCTATATAAATGTATATACTTGTTTTTACATTAATGTATTTCACAAGAATACAAAGAACAACATGTACATTTCATCAGATTTTGTACTTATTCACTTTTATTTATAAATAAAATATTTCACCAGATTATATAAAATAATTTTGCACCAATGATTTTTGTAGAATCTACTGTATCTTTTGCTGCTGAATTATCCACTAACCTAGTTTATAATGGTATTTCGTCATGGATTATGATTTTTGTATTTTTTCATTTGTTATTTTTCATTAAAATGAAGTTGTTTATATCTCAGTATCGGATCGGATCGGTTCTGAAAAAAAATGGTATTGTTGCATGCCTAATTGTAATGCATTACTTTTAAAAGTAACTTTCCCCGACACTAATTATGAATATCTAAATGATTTTAATTCGCTATTTATTGGCTGTTAGTTTTCCTTTAGACTAGTCTTTATCTGATGAGTATAAGATGTGAGTTTGAGATTTAAGGCTGTTTTATGTAATGTTTTATGAGCAACTCCAATTTAACTTTTAGAAAAATGGGATTACAATTGGTAAATTTAATTAATCTCTATGAATATGTGCCAATGAACAGTGGTCGACTATATCTATATCTGCCGATGCCGATATTTGAAAAATACCATATATCGGCATCGGCCGATAAGTTTTCCTGCTTGGCTGATGCGTTCGAGGTGGGACTTTTATTTTGACAGCGCTGAGAAAGGCAGCACCTGAGCACACACAGTGCTCACACTCTCTCTCTTGTTTATTGTCGTTGTTATCAGTTCTGTCTAACATGGATAGAAGTCTGTCTAATAATCAGATAGAAAGGTTAAACAAAGGAATTGATGTATACAAAAAGTATAATAACGATTGCTTTTATATTATTAGTGAAAAAAGGCAAACATTATAATACTTTCTCGTTTGCCATCAGCATTAAGCAAATACGCATTTATTTAATTTAAACAAATCTTTGAATGACTAATGAATATTTAATTTTACAAACCTTGCAAACTTAGTCGAATCTAGCTGTGAGATCTTGTGAAGTGTGCATTTTTATCCAGAATGATTGCGTGTTCTCTGTGTGACGGTCGGCCCATGTTAATTGAATGCTTTAAACTTTAAATCTGATTTCAAATTATGCTTCATGCATTCGCCCACTGTCATATTTGTGACATTTTCAATGTGTGCTGTATGTAAAATGTGTGTTACTAATTATATTTTATAAGTGTTTATTTTACACATTTATTTTTTTTAATCCATTGTCAAATGATTTCAAATTTCTTAAATATGAATCAAATAATAATAATAATAAATAAAAAAAAATTATATATATATATATATATATATATATATATATATATATATACATACATACATACAGACACGCACACACACACGCACACACACAAACACACACGTTTCGGTTTTATATCGGCTATCAGCCCCCCTGCTTTCCAATATATCTGCATCGGCTGTCAAAAAAACAATATCAGTCGACCACTACCAGTGAAAAATGTCTATACATTTTATATTTACTACTTTACGGAAACCATTACTTGCTTATAGTGGTGGTTTGGTCTAAATTATTTTTCTCATATTAGAGAGAAAAAAAACCCCTGATACATAAATACTAAAGTACTTATCTAATGTCAAAATGCTCAAAGATATTTTCTATAGAAATTGTTGCTGTATCACTCAGTAATACTATATCCACCCTGAGGACATGAGCCAAAGAGAGAGGACAGGCAGACAGTGGAAACTTTGACACAAGCAAAGCAAGAAAGGGCCAATTCCCTCCTTCCCAGCCCACCTGTGCCCCCCCCCCCCCAGCTCAGCAGACTGTACCATGACCCTGGAGACTCCAGGATTCAGATACATAAGCCATCAGTGTTTCCACTGGCAAATTTCATTCCTGTAGAGCCGCAGCTCTGCAGTGAGGGACGACTAGGAGCCCAGGATTTTCCAGTGAGTCAGTGACTGTGGTTTGTGTGCTCATATTTGCAATACTGTCACTGACGATTCTCCATTGAGTCATGTGTGAGGCTTGTGTGATTGCGTGTTGTGTTGGGGTTACAGACTGTTTTATGGAGCCTATGGATTTTGCCATCTGTCTGCATATGCAACCGGACTATGATTCATTAGGTAGGCTATGCATTCATACCCTACACAAATCTATGAATGCAAACACTTCTAGCCTTTTATGTTACTGCATTCTGAGATGTGTTGGATCCCAATTCATAAAGTAATGAACTATAATGTGTAGTATATTATATTTGCCACTTAATTTCTGGCAATATTGTCGACTTGATTGCGCAGAAATTATTTGAAAAAACTGACCTGAGCTGGACAATGACATCAGCGATGAACTGACTAACTGAAAAAACTGACTGTTTACTGTTGTCCTCTTTTTAGAGCAGAATTGAATTTTGTTTGCATTTACACTATTTTCCTGTTTAAAGAGCCCCTATTATGGGTTATGAAAGGTTCAGATTTTGGTTTTGGGAGTACCCAACAATGGGCTAACATGTATACAAGGTCAAAAAAACACTTTCATTGTCTTATAATATACTTTTATTTTACCTTATTTGCACAAGGACTCCCAAATGATTCGCCCAACATAAAATTTTTCCAAACCCTTCCTTTGCATGAGGCTAGTCTGTGGTAATTGGTCCGTTTGGTCTGTTTTATTTGATCATGAGCTTGTAATGCAGTGCTGCTTTGTGTACAGCATTACCGGGGAAACCACTATTTTTTGTTCCCTGGTGGCAAAGAATGAATCTGCATTTTCATTCAGACCAATGCAAAAAGACCAACAAGTGTGCTAATGTTTCATGTTGAAGTCAACATGAAACACTTGGGATTCGTTTTAAAAACGACTAATTTCAGAACAATATCTTTAAACACAGTGCACTTTCAGATGTAAAACTCTTGAGGATGTTTTCATTCACTTAGAGCTGTGTTACTGCATGAAAGGTAATAAAAAAAAAAAAAACAATAATAGGGCCACTTTAACACCGTAAACCTGCTTTGAAACAATCTGTATTGTAAGAAGCGTTATATAAATAAAGGTGACTTGAAATACAGGAGTCACTCCAGAAATTGTGATTTTCATTTTAAAATAGATAACTTTTGATATGGTTACACCTGTCGTTTACACTACCCCAGCGTCTTCGACTCTCGAAAATGAAGACTTTCGTAAAAGATGCAGACCCCATTTTAGTTTGAAAATTGCGTGGTTGCTTTTCAGTGTAAATGGCCCAAAACGGAGACTTTTGAAAATGATGGCATGGCTGACCACATTTGCTCTGCGTATCCTTGACGACCGTGTAAACCATGTTTAAACCATGTACCCATAGTTGTATCTGCATGAAAGGTCATGTGACCTGCGGTTTCGGTTGTGTAGTGTGGATGGAGATCGTTTCTGAAATGCAGTACAGTGTAGACGAGGATCTAGTGATTCTAGTGAGGATCATGATTACACTAGTGTCAACATGGCTAATAGTGACAACCATAGTTTATCTTTGTGCAAATAGAAGAACATTAACAACTAGTTTTTTAGGTTCTGTAAATTCTTCTGGGATTTAATGTGAATTTGCTTGTCCCTGCCTGAAATGCTCAATTGAAAGTACAGATTTTGTAGTCATAAATAGCAAAATGTTGTTGTCAGTCCTGTTAATGACCAAACCCTGAGTACTTATTTAAGGATGTTTTGTTCTGGACACACAGAGGAGAGACAACATGTTTGGTTGTGTGTGCCAGTGTTGGGAAGTAACTAACAGAAGCAGAAAGACATGGCATCTTTCAGTAGCGTGACAGCTGTTTTGAAATGTGTAGCTTTTTCCAAGCTGTTTATTTCCTGTAAGTAGCAGTCTAGCGTAACAAGATGCTACACTTCTGTTTTTATTTGACCTTGTTTTGAACACAGCTCAGCTTCAATTAAACTATTGCATTTAAAGGAGCTGAAATAAAATATAAATATTCGATTGGAACATTATCAGCTTAAAGTTATTTCAGTTTATTGCCAAAGCAACGTTTCTTTTTAAGTAATAGATTTTAAGTCAACAATACATCAGACATGATCCTTCAAAACACTCCAGGTGAAAAGCTGTGGTGGCTTCAGATGTGTTATACGCTGTATACCCTGACAATGATCTCGATGCAGCAGTAATAAGCCCAGTCATCACAGGCTCACATGATAAAATGGAAGAAGTGGGTATCTCTGTGGGTATTCTATTCAGCTCAGTTAAGTGCAGTTTGGGTAAGTGGATGCTATCTGTGAAACTGTAGTACTGATGATTTGTGAATCACGTAGAGCTCTTCAGAAACATGATTCTGGCTAATGGTGACCAGACCAGTCTCACATTTCCCTAAACCTCACTGCAAATGAATATGCAAACATCAATGATGTCCACAGATTATATAAATAACTATGATTTGCTGCATCTCACTGAACACTGACCCAAATGAATCCAAGCAGGATGATTCAGCTGCACTGACTTTACACTTTCAGATGCAGAAAGCTTTATTTAGCTGAGAGATGTATTATAGGGCTAATATGGGAATCTGGCTGTAATGTTTTGTCTAATTTTTAAAGGTCAGACAACAGCAGAACACATTAGGGAAATAATTATATGAAAAACTTGTGTTACACTATAAGCACTATACACTGTGTGCTAATGTGTGCTCAGCCATATAATATTACTGTTTCTTAAAGTGTAATAGGTTTTAAAAAAGTAAAAAAAAAAACTCAATGTTTGACTGTAAGGGAGTGATGTAAAATCATTAGCTTAGTTTAAGAACAGCAGAATCAATGGGAGGCTTACACAAATATTTATCTGTGGGTATGCATGTAATGCTTGCATGCATGCATACCCTGCTGAACGAATGGTGCTCTTAATGGACATGTTCACAAAGATACCCCATCAGTGAAATGTGTGGCTGTTGTTGTGTGTGAAACACCCAGATGGTCCTGTATCTGCAGTAATACTACAAAGTGCTGCAGCACGCATTGATTAATGTTACAGGCAGGGGAGTGTGTGCCTGTAGACGTGTTTTATTAACACAGCTTGGTATGTGCTAGCCACATCCTGTGTCGAAGTCCTCACGTGCACACACATGCATATGCTGTGTGAAATGCGTTCTGCTGAGCTGTCTCAGCGCAGTGCGGGGGTAGCGGGGGCGTTATAGCATATTAAACAGGGAAACACTAGGATTCAGAGTGAGGGAGGGGGATGCCGGCGAGAGACGAGGTGAGGGGTAACCCTCCTTACAAGGCAAGGGATTCCACCACTGCAGTAATCAGCGTTTCCTGCAGATTTCCCCCGTGCACACGCTCACAAACGTGTGTTTCCCCAGAAATCCTTTCATCAGACTCCAGTCATCAATTAGCATGACACACTCGCTCACTCTCTCTCTCTCTTTCTCGTTCTGCCTTTACTGAACCGTTCAGACAAAAGAAACGCAGTAGGATAGGAGAGAATGCAGGGGTCTTCAGACTTGAACTGCTTTTACATTCAATGTGAAATAGTTTGTGCATGTGGACACTGGGACACCACACCCATACTGTATATGCTTAATGAGCATTTAATTTCAAAATCGTTGCATTTTATAGGAAGTTAAACTTATAGTTTTAATTGTATTAGGATGCTTACTATTAAATGTTGAAATATGGCTATACTGACATTTAGACACACAAGCATCCAAGTAGCGCATTTAATTGGTGCAAAAATTCAGAATATTGCAAAAAGAGTTTGTGAGAGAGGCATTTTCCTTCTGATCTGTTAAAAAAATGGTTTATTTTTATTTTTCTGCGAAAATGTATAAAAATTTGGACTAGATAACTTGTAGTTGCTGTGACTCTTCATAATTTAAACCGTAGACTGTAAAATGCTGTGCTTAAAACCAGCTGTTAATCAAGAAAGTTCCCATACTGTAGCAGATCTAACGAGATATTTTATGTAATTTCACAGTAAAATAATGTTACATTTACAGTTTTTGCAAATGTAAAAGTCATCTTCTAAATGACAGTAAAAACATCCCCAGTTCTTGATGTCTGTGTAAATGTTTAATCCCTGTAAAGAAGATGTGTTCACTTGTGTAAGCAAGTGTTTCAAGAATACATTTTTGGGTGAACCGTCACTTTAATAGATTGCAGTTTAGAGTAAACTTTGTGTTTTGCAACATTTAAACAGTACTTTCTTCAGTAAATAATAATTCAGTAAATATATTTCCATTGTCCTTTATGTGCAGAGAGAGTGGATATGTTTTGGAAATTGTATTCACATCTTGGTGTTTCCATCCAGCATTTTTCATGAAATAAGCCAAAATATACATAAAAATGACATGATGGAAAGTGAGGTCAGGTTTACTGAACAGGGTGTTTTACAGTATGTAAGTGGCCTTTACATATTACTTTCGAGAGAAAAATAAGGGTAAAATCAGCCAAAAAGTAAAATAATTTTAGAGGTAGAGCAAGTTTTGATAAAAGAATGATAAAGATGTCGGGGTACACTTGTCAATCATTCACATTAAGACCAATAACATTACACAATGAAATTTAATTTTCTTTTGGTTTAAATGTAAAAATCAAGGATTTTTAATATTTTACCGTTAAATTCATGGTCATTTTTTGTCATGGTGAATGTAATGCATCTTACTGCAGCTTCTGATCACGGCACTTATCTAATCGCTGTTTGAGCTCGCCTCACACTGACTAGCTATTACAGGTACATTAAGAGAGTACACACACTGCTGAGTCCACTGTGAGTCACTGATATGGGATGTTCTGCCAAAGTGTTTAGTCTCTTATTTTAGTAGTACGTACTTTTATACTGTTATAGTGTTTAAGTGGACAGGGCTGTAGTGTTATCTGCATGGTTCCCAGTCTCAGAGCCAATACAGTGAGTCTGACTGACCAGTGTAGGCAGCAATGAAGTCAATGTTGTTGACAAACGACTGGCTCAGTCCTACTGAGAGAAGAGTGAAGGTGATAAAAGATGCACTTTATTCTGTAAATGTAACGTGGGATGTTCTGCAGGCCTCAAGAATAAGGATGGCCTGAGGCCAGTGTCAGAGAGTTTCAGGCCAGTTTATGTGTTAGGTTACGCTTTATCAGATGACGACTGGGTCTCGTAATTCATTTACATACATTTTCATTCCTTGCAGACGTTGGCTTTAAATTAGCTCGGATGTAATATTATCTAACTGAAAGAGGCTTTGATTAAAATTGATTTGCTGTTCACATCATGTTACGTTAGTCTTAGTAGCTTATGTTAGAATGAGTTAAAAATCTTTAATGTTTTGCCATGCCATCATTTTATGTTATTGAATTTAATGCTGCCTTGGAGTAATACCATTTAATCTTCTGACTATTGCATGTTTTCTTTGTAAAGACACATTTTGATTGATACATTTCATAAGTTCATAATCGCAGATGAATTGCATTCGATTTCAAATGCGATATGTCCGTGAACTACGGCTCTGTGTAGTGAATGCTGACTCGATCTGAAAGCAGGTGATGGTGATTTACCACTAATCACGGGACCGGCTTTACTGACGAGATGCGCATGACAAATGAATGCGATTAATTGCCCTGCCCTACATATGACATGACATGGGAAATAAGAGAATAGATAGAAGTCAAAAGAGAGCGAAGCTTAATTTTGTGCCTTGCTGCTGTCTTTACTCAGTGGATTTGTGTAGATTGATCGATTCACAGGTCTTTACACAAGGGCTGATGTTTCTGTGTCAGTACAAACTTTTTTTTGAAATAGTCAGTCGATGATTGCTTCGAAGGCTGGCCAATGCCAAACAGTGTGAACTAAAACTCCATTTAATTATGACACTTTATTTTACAGTATCTTTGTTACACAGGTTACATGTACTTGCTATATTAATAATGATAAATTCTGCATAATTGCATGCAAGTAACCCTAAACCAAACTCTCATCCTCAACCATATAGTAAGTACATGTAGTTAATCAATGTAACTCCGTGCTTAAATGTATAATTACTCTGTTACAAGGACAGCATAAAACAAATATGGTAATAATGATTTAAATGTGTAAGGAAAATGTGTTGTTGCTTTTTTACTTGATGGTAATGGGTTATATGAATGCCGCGTGCGTTTTAAAGTAGAAAGATTTAAAAATAACTTCACCTTGTATACGAGGGCAAAGCTAGCTGCTAGCTCTCCTCCAGAAGCTCTTATTGTAGGAAGTGAACATTGTTTCCTGTCAGGCCGTTTAAAAGCCTGTTCACCTTGACTTCCAGAAACCGTGTAAACGGCAGTTCTATCGGATTGGATTATGTGATTTTCAGCTGGCTCTTGCCATTTTTATGTGCAGAATGCCAATCTGTTTTGGGTAAAGCTAAAGACTAAAGCAAGTTGTTCTTGTCTAATGCCTCTGACACCTTTCCACATTTTCAGTAGTAATAATGAAAGCAGACATCACCCTCTGCGGAGGGGTTGGTTTGTTATCTCTTCATTACTAATTAATGGCTGTCCTCGGCTGAAATCTGCACTTTAGCGGCTGTCAGAGAATCAAACACTGTTTGTGATGACTGTTAGGGCTTCAGGTCAGATGGACCTATGACTTCCAGTTCCCACTGGAGCCATGCATTAGTTGCACAGTGTCCCATTGCCTGCGCTGTATTGGTTGCGAGTCCATCAATTTAATTAGTTTTTTAGTTTTGGTCACACAATGTAAAGCATACATAATGTTTGTTTTTAGTAAATGGTCAGATTAAATTTGGACAGATAAAAAAAAAAACACATTGGTGAGAATGCTAAAAAGTGCTTTTCTGACCATGGTGGCGATATTTACTATGTTGATTAGTAATGGGTTACCTTAAAAGGTTGAGTTAAATGCAGTAACACTCATGTTGTTCCAAACATGGTTTTAGTCACTGTTTTTCATGCAAGGAATAATTGATGACTTCAGTTTCCTCCTATGACCAGTCCGTAACACATGAAGCATAAATATACAAAATGCACATTTTAAGACACACATGTATATGAACATTCACTTTGTGTCACTGTGTGTGTCTGAAAGCATTTTTTATTTTTTTTATCTGACTGATAAAATCCATCAGATTCAAATGTTTATAAACTTAATCTTTTCCTGTTGATCAGATTATTTTGTGTCTAGACTAAATTCAATGATGAACTGCCTTTTAACAATCATTTTTGCATTATTGACACACTGTTTTCCTCATGAATGTTGTTCAGTTGCTTTGACGTAATGTATTTTGTTTAAAGTGCTATATAAATAAAGCTGACTTGACTTGACTCTTTCAGTCTGATTGACTTTCCTAACACTTTCCAAACATACTGATGATTTATCTTATCATTTGTTATTTATTGGCTTGGTCAGTGTCTTTGTGGTTTTTGGTTCTTTTGCTGTTGTAAGGACCTTAGAAATTAAACGTTTATCAACCATCAGATTAAAGCATTCAACAGCAAGATGCACTGTTTAGGGTGGGTTCATATCGTAGACAAACTAACAAAGTAATTATAATAATTTTTTTAATCAGCTGTTTTATTCCAACCGTTACTCCTGGTCAGAAGGTACATATTAAGTTTATGCACACTGCAGAGTTGTGTTTCAGATAAGTTTAATGGTGCATCACAAAAATATTTTGTAAGTTTTAACTTAGTTCACCTTTATATCAAAACTAGTCTAAGTTGTAACATACGAACAGCTGGTACAACTGACGACTGGCCCCGACTGGTATGTTACATGTAGGCATGTAGGTTATGGTGTTCCAATAGAGAGATTCATTTGTTTACAGAAGGAGTGGAAGGAGCGCTTAAGGGTGTAGTGCTGATACTTCTTGACTTGTTCTTTACTGGTTCCTTATTTGAACCGGCAACAATCCTATTACAATCCCCAAGCTTTGACTGCTGCACCATAAATGACACAATGCAAGTAGATCTGCTGTGCATGTAAATGCTGTGGAGTATTTTCGATTGCTGTCAGGTTAGTGGGTTAGCGTGTGTGGGTGGAGAGTCAGTGTGTAGATGCGTGGGTGGAAACATTGAAAGCTCTACTTCAGAAAGAAATGGAGTGGCCAGTGAAACACACCTCAACACTTAGTTGAAAGTGAAAGTAATGTGACATACAGCCAAGTATTGTGACCTATACTCAGAATTCGTGCTCTGCATTTAACCCATCCAAAGTGCACACACACAGCAGTGAACACACATACACCGTGAACACACACCCGGAGCAGTGGGCAGCCATTTATATTGCATCACCCGGGGAGCAGTTGGGGGTTCGATGCCTTGCTCAAGGGCACCTAAGTCATGGTATTGAGGGTGGAGAGAGCGCCGCACATTCACCTCCCCACCTACAATTCCTGCCAGCCCGAGACTTAAACTCACAACCTTTGGATTACGAGTCCAAATCTCTAACCATTAGGCCACAACTTCCCACATGGTGCCCAAAAATGACCACACTGCAAATCTCTGGACGTTCTACAGCTAAACACACTTCTGCTGCTGTTGATTACTAAGCAAACTTGGTGTGTGTGTGTGTGTGTGTGTGTGCGCGTGCATGCGTGCGTGTGTGTGTGTGCTTGTAATGTGGTGCAAGGCAAAGGTCTCATTTCCCATGATCTCAATATAGAATCCCCATTCAGTTTGGCCACAACGCTCTCTGTCTTTCTCTCTCTCTCTCTCTCTCTCTCTCTCTCTCTCTCTGTGTCTGTCTCACTGTTTTCGGTGACTATCCTCTTCAGAAGCACAGTGGAAAATGTGATGTATTTTCATGTGGCCAACATGTGGTTCTCTTCTGGCTGCCTCTCAATTCAGAAACGCCTAACTGCTGGTCTGCTGGTCTGAGAGAGACAGCGGGTTTACTATTGACATGCTTTGCAGTCCTATTCTTTATATTGTTGTTGTCTCAAATGCAAACAGTGTTTTCAGAGTTCATATGCTTTAAGGTGCAGTCACATTAGCAAAACTCTTTCTAGCAAAACTGTCCTTTGTCAATAGTGTAGTGATGCAAGAAGTGCAGCAATCAACTGGATCTTTGATTCATTAAAAAAAAAAAAATCCAACTTAAATGTTAATTTATTCATGATTCTGACATCTCCCATAAACTCTCCTCAACATGGTAATACAAGTAAAGTTCGATATCATAATGTGAATAATGACTGTTCCTCACACAATGACTTATTGTATGATGTCAGAAGACTTGGATTTATAATGGACAATGTCAGCTTTTATGGTTCTTTTTTGTCATCTTGGAGATTTTCATTCCCAATCCCCATTTACCCCCATTATATTGAAAGAGTGACCTGGATATTCTTCAGTTTTCTTCATATTTACCATTTGTGTTCTACAAAAGAAGAAAGTCAGGTGGAATGGCATGAAGGAGAGTAAACAATGACTTTTTGGGTGAACTATTCCCATAAGAATTTCATTAATTAGTAGTATGAACCTGTCACCTTTGTTCTTCATAGCACCTGTTTTTTAGTTGGTGCTAAATATATGAAGATAAAATACACATTTTCCATGCTTCAGTGATTCCTGTTTTTGTATATTTGTCCAGTACCAGTGTGTTGCTCAGTGCCAACCCCCATCATACTGTGAAGACAAAAACATTTCCATTTATCCCCTAAAGGATTGTTGTATATCACATGGGCACTGTAACACTTACAGCAACTACTCAAAATGAAAAAAGCCCATCTGTGATGCAAGTGTCATCATATCTCACACGCTACACTCAGACAAGCCTGGACAAATGGGGAACGTCTACAACGTTTTAAACAGACTCAATTGTGCAAGCAGTTTAGTAAGAATATGTTTGTGTAGCTGTACTGCTTAAATAAGATTCAACAACAAATGACCTCCCTCTTTCTCTTCTTTCGTTGCAGGGCTGGAAGGGCTCCCCCTCATGGCAGGGTCAAAGACTACTGTGTTCATCCGCTGCTACAGAAGGTGAGTGGTCATGTCCATGCTATGTTTATTTGTGTTTATTTGAACACATGCAAATGCATGTGAGTATTTGCATCACTGAGTCATCACTAGGGCTCTGCCATGAACACCTTCCTTTGGGTCTCAGAAGCATGTTTTTAATTCAGTTTTCTCCAGAAAATTCTTTATTAAAGAGTTCAACGCCTTCAACCAAACTAGCCAGTACCGAGAACATACAGTATACACTACAAATAATGGTTTGAAGTCAATATTTAAGAATAAAAGCAAAGTGACAAAACACAAGAATATGTACTGAACATCCTTAATGTAATTGGTACAACCAGATGTTATTGAGTCTGGGTTTAACACTGTCATTTATGCTCAATACATTATAATATCTCATATTAACCAATATTAGGTGGATGGCTGGCTAATGTTAGTCGACACTACCTAAAAAAGCTGTAGAGACTAAAGCAATTGTTATTTCCTTAGTAACAGTGGATTATATTCTATATAAACATTTATAATCATGCATTTGGCATATGCTTTTATCTAAAGTGATAGATTGCTTCCCTTGGAATTGAACCTATGACCTTGTCATTGTTATATTATATTAAATATAGTTGAGTGAAGAAGTTCACTAACAATTTGACAACTTAACACAAGTATTATGTAAAATTAATAAAGTTTGCATGTTATCACTGTAGATCTGTTTTCCCACTGATATTTTGGAAGGCATTTTTCCTTCTGGAACCATAATGCTGATAAAATCAGATGTTGGAGATTCCTACTTATTATCTTTGGCATAATAGCTTTTTATCACTCGGAAAATGAATAAAACAAACCAGCAACATTGTATTTAGCATTGCAGGTGTTCGATTGTCAACAAAGAAACCTCCTAGCGACTGCAAATGAGAATAAAAGGATGCCATTATTAACAGAGAGGCTCATTTACTGTGTTTTATACAGCTGTATCTGCAAACTTTTGCTAAACAGGATTTATCATTGTGTAATGATGGAAATTTGACTCGTTAGCTACATTGATGTGCACTTGGATAAAACTGTTCTAATCAGATTGATGGCTCGATCAAACCTTGACGTAAACGCCTCAATCAATCTGACAGAGGTTGATCCAAATACACTTCAGTCAGATAAAAAGGTTCTAGACATTAAATAATCTAATCACCATAAATAAAAATCTTACACGTGTAAACACTTTAGGTTTTTAAAGATGTCCTTGTTACAGTGTAATTATACATTTATATACGGAGTTATATTAATTAACTACATGTACTTTTACTATATGGTTAGGGTTAGGATTAGGGTTTGGTCTAGGGTTACTTGTATGTAATTATGCATAATTGTTATTATAATAGTAAGAACATGTAACAAGGACATCTTAAAATAAAGTGACAGCAGCTGGAAACAGCAGGATATGCACTGACACTACACTGATGAACGGTGACGTCCACTGACTCCACAGGGCCGGGTTGTTGTTTCGCTCAAGAGAGAGCATTCATAACTCAGGACAGTTCCAATGCTGCAGTAGTGTGATGTATTCTCCCATCATTCAACAGGGCCCTGTGGTTCCCGCATACCGTCATCCCAACACTGCCCCCTGCTGGCAGTCTACCCATTCACTGTCCACCTAAGTCTCTTACACGTTCCTGTACAAACTCTCAGCAGACTGTATCTTTCTTTTGCCATTTAAATGTGCTTAATGAGTCTGAGGAACTAAGTTTTGATGGCTCAATTAATTTCTAGTGAGTTCTTACTGGACTACATTGTTACTATACATAAAAATCCTGCGTCATTTGGTTGCTACTCATCTAATGTGGTTTCTTCGGTCATGTGTCTGCAGACGTTACAGTGGTGTATCAGAACGGCTTGCCGGTGATCTCCGTACATCTGCCGTCCCGGCGAGAACGCTGCCAGTTCACCCTCAAACCCTTGAGCGACACGGTGGGGGTTTTCCTTCAGCAGCTGCAGGCGGAGGACAGGGGCATCGATAGAGTCGCCACCTACTCTACAGGTGGAGTACAACACATAATCCACATCCAGTCTCTGAAATCTAAACATAGACAAGTTGGTTGAATCTTTTGCCAAAGCTTTCATAGATAAACACTATTTTATGGTGTTTACATGACAGTTGTCATTTATTCACCCATATGAAATTTTAATAACCCTTTATTTTGATGGTCCCCTCGTCAGACTATTAGTAGACTATCTGATTAATATCTGCTAACTCTTTATTGTCATGGTCTCCCAGCGGACATTCTACTTTCGAAGTACTTGCATAGAACTTATTCTAGCCCTAACCCTACCAGTCTACTAATACTCTTCTAATACTCCAATGAGAGTTAATATACATGTAGGTGCAATGTAACTTATAGTCAACGAATGTGTTAAAGGGACCATCAAAATAAAGTGAAACCAATTTTTTTAACTTGTCTTTTTTCCATGGATGAATGAAAGTGGATGGGGATTCATTCATTCTGCCAAGCTCAAAGAGGTTGTTTTCTTATTGTTAAATTTTAATTGCATACATACATACGAACATACATGTATGAGACATTTTTAAAAGAACAGCTTTCATTTGAGATAGAATTTTTTTGCTTACTATTAATTAATTAAAAAATCTCACCTGACCACAAATATTAAACGATTGTGTACAGATAACACAATGATAACAGTTTTCATTTTTGGGTGACTTCTCCCTTTAAGAATATTCAGTGTAGCATTGCGCATGTAAACACATTCACTGTTCTGAGCTCTAGGGAATAAAAACATTTAAGTTCAAATTTAAGTTATTTACAAATTCTTTTGTAGTTTAATCCACAAATTGCAGATGAACGTGTGGCTTTATCTGACATGTTTAACTTGATAGTACATCTTAAAATCTAATTGAGGAGCAAGAATCATTTGTACTCTGTGCGAACTGCATATCTGCTCTGTTTCGAGCTCAATTATTCCCGTGTGAGAGGCACTTGACCTGTCTTTACCTCTCTCTGTTTCACCTCAAATTGGAAAATGCTTCTTTTCCTGATGAGCAGACTTAACGCTGAGCAGGAAACCTTTGTGATAAGCATTTAGATTGGCTCTTGTATTACATAACCGTTTCAGTGAGAGGATTGCGTTCCTATAATTTCCCTCTGTGTCTCTACTTCTGTCTCTATAGATGGAGCAAGAATAGCATCCTCTACAGGGATTGACATTTTACTCATGGACAGCTTTCAGCTAGTCATTAATGACACAACACACACGGTGCAGCCGCCCAGGAGAGGTGAGTGTGCCGGTTTCGTTGTGGCTCATTATGTGCAATACTATGCGGAGGCCCTACTATTTTTTTATTTTTTTTTGGTGTCTGTTGCAGATCTGCTACCGCACGAGGACGCAGAACAACTGAACGATGTCAAGCTCTTGGTGCAGCAGCTCTACTCCACCCTGCTTATAGAAAACCATCAGCTGACCAAAGAGAGAGAGCTCATTGGACGACTGGAGGACCTCAACTCTCAACTCCAGCCCTTGGAGAAGGTGCGGGGATTAAATGACACCTGAGCAGTTTATTCTCCTCAAACTATCCCACCCCAACCCTAACCCTGTGTCTTTTAATATGTTTTAATGTTATTTTAACCTGAGCTAATGGGACCTTACTGTAAAGTGTTACTCATTAAAAATGTAATTAATTTTGGATAAGAAACTCTTGTGAATGATTTGTCATTTTCTTTTCAACACATTGCTTAATACAGTGTGGACAGCCACTGCAGAGTAGTAAAATCATGGTAAACTCATATTTTCTGAATGTGTGTAATATCGGTTTTCCTCAGGTTAAAGAAGAGCTGAGTAAGAGAGCAGAGCGCAGGACTACATGGGTGCTGTGGGGTGGGATGGCATACATGGCCACACAGTTTGGCATTCTGGCACGGCTGACCTGGTGGGAGTACTCATGGGATATCATGGAGCCCGTCACGTATTTTATCACCTATGGTACAGCAATGGCTATGTACGCTTACTTCGTGCTGACACGTCAGGTGAGCAGCTCCAGCTCTTCCCCACAACTCGCCCCAGATGATCAGAGGAATTTCAGAAGGTCCCGGTGAATACACGAGGAGATCCGTCTGACCTCTTTACTGTTGTTCTCGCTCACAGGAATATATTTACCCCGACGCCAGGGACAGACAGTACCTGCTGTTCTTTCATAAGGGTGCGAAGAGAACACGCTTTGACATTGAGAAGTACAACAAACTGAAGGATGCGATTGCTGAGGTAAGCCAACATCACTTTCACATGAGTCACTCCTTTCATTCTCTTAAAGGAACAGAACACTGTTCTTAAATACTCTAGACATGTGCCAGTATTCAATATAATAATATATTGCAGATTTTGAAAACACAGTGAAAACAGCTAGTTATATATACAGTACTCCACTATTATTGGCGTCCTTGGCTGTGAAAGTAAATCTGCATTGTTTATATTTTTAATATTTTCTTCTTCATCTCTTCCATTGAAGTAAAACCATTGAAAGATTAGGGAATACATGGGTAGCACTTTACAATAAGGTTCATTAGGTAACAGTAATTAACTGTATTTGTAAACACGAACTAAGCATATAAAATAAAAACTTCCACAGCTTTTATTGATCTTAATTTTAGTTTCAACATTTACTAATACATTATTAAAACCAAAAATTGTATTTGTTAGCATTAGTTAATGCACTGTGAACTAACAGTGAATAACTGTTTTCATTAACTAACATTAATAAAGATGAATAAATACTGTAACAAATGTATTGTTCATTGTTAGTTCATGTTCTTTTCTCTGTCTCCCTCAGGCGGAGTTGGATCTAAAGCGTCTTCGAGACCCGCTGCAGTTGCACCTCCCTGTCCAGCAAATCACTGCCAGCAAGGACTGATGAGAACCTGAAGCCCTTTCTGCCTCTCTCTCTCTCTCTCTCTCTCTCTCTCTCTCTCTCTCTCTTACTTTTTTTTGTCTTTTTGTTTCATCTCTACGACCTCAATGAAAAACCATATCCACAGCAGGCTTCAGAGTTTTATTGTTATCCTTTTTATTGTTTTCCTTAATTTGGCAAGTCTATGCAGAGGAGAAGAGATACAATTAAATGAAACGACTTCACAACATCCCTGAACGGATGGTGACGGCAGATGATTGCTGAACTGGTGCTCTCATAACGCAACAGGAGCACATGGAGAAACGCACAGCTACTTCAGACAGGAAGCTGAGACACTGGGATTCAAGCAGTACATCGCTATGAGAACATGACCCCACGTCTGAAATCTAAAAACCATCTGCCTTTCCACATTTGAGTATCCCTAACTCTGACACTCTGCAGAAGAGATTTTGGGATGCGGTGCTCTTTCCGTCTTGGAAAGGATCCGTTTACCATCGAGCAAGTCCTCTTGTGGCTGAAACAGCCTAAGCAAAACCCTTCTCGACTCGCCCCGATTCCTTCACGCATTCTGTATGGAGAGCTGAAGACAGACCTAACAGCTAAAATATCACTGTGTGTTCTATTATTCCAAAAAGACAAAGAATCAAAGAGTTTTGGC
Organism: Carassius carassius; assembly: GCF_963082965.1. Taxonomy (NCBI): domain Eukaryota; kingdom Metazoa; phylum Chordata; class Actinopteri; order Cypriniformes; family Cyprinidae; genus Carassius; species Carassius carassius. The sequence continues at coordinate 25,405,272 of NC_081784.1, forward strand.
ACTTTTTATTTTAAAAGCCATATTGTTTGACAATGAGAGAAATGTGCAGAAACAGTTCTTCTTCTCATTATTAGATTATTATAATTTTTTTTAGCCATGCCCCCAGACATTACATATCTGCAGATGCTCTGATATTTTATTTGATGAGATTCTCAACATCAAATGATGCACAAATGCTCCATCTCTAACTCTTTTATTGTTTAAAAATATGACATACTCCATCAGTTTACATGGTGATGAGAAACACACACACACACACACGGTCTCTGCAGATGGATCCTCTTTAAAGGTCTTCTCTCTTCTCTAGAAATCTTCTTTCGAACATCATCAAATGACATTTTCCCACAGTGCCTCACAGCATCTGCTGCAGCGTGCTTGTTACGAAACACCTGCTTATCAGACGCAATCCAAGAAAATTCCCCATCGAATGGTCTTAAGGCAGGTCACTGTGTAAAATGCAATTTTATTTTTCCTGAAAAAGTTTCGGAATGCGATCAATTTCCCATCAGTCATGTGGCGTTTCTAGCTGCATATATCTGCCTCGAGATGCCAATTCTTCTGGAACATGCAGAGAACGTGTATTATATTAGATCTAGAATTAGCGTGTGTTTTGCACACTTCGTGGCATGCTATAGAGAGAGAGTGTGGCATCCGTTGTCTATGTGTGCTATCTTTAGCCGACAGGCCTTAGAAATGATTCTAGCTGGGTTGAGCTGATCGTCAACATTTTCATAGTTTTTTTCCCATGCATCTTCAGTCCAGTTATTACATGAAAATATATATATATAACCATTTCCTTGGTCGCCCAGATTTTTTTAATCTGTGGGATGTGAAATGGACTTGACCCTTGTTGTTCTCTAACAAAATGATCATATCAAGACAAGCCTTGAAATATTTTTTTTGGGTGGTTATCTTGGCCTGTATTCTTATTGTCTATTATGGTTTTGCCCTACACACTCAGACCCCTGCAGAGAAACAGCTCTTTTGCTGTATAGCAGAAGTCTGCTCATTATGTCAGACTGTCCGTGTCTGTGACTGTGGTCTTCATTTAAGCATTTTTAAAGCCATATTCATGATGTGTTTATGTCTCTAGAAGTGGAGGGATCTGATAAGAGTCTCAAATCCATGTTTCCATTCTTACCGCGTGTTTAAATATTACAGACTCCAGCCTACAGCTCTGACAAACAGAACATTTCAGAGAGAGTTCATCCAAAAAAAAAAGAATGTTCTGTGCAACTCAAAAGGACAATTTTAGCAGTTCATTTCCATACTACATTCATACAGACCACAGAAGCCACAATTAACAGTTTTGAGGAACAGATAGAATTTTTTCTGAAATGTCACTTGCGCTCATCTTTAGATTCAAACGTTGTTTCGTGTTTCAGAGTTGCAGTAATGGGGAAGATTTTCAGCAGTTGACGAACACAAGGGATAGTTCAGCCTGAAAATGTACATTTTAAGGTTTACTCATCCTCATGTCATAGCATTTGAAGAGTTATGGGTTTGGAATGATATTAGTGTGAGTAAACATTGAAAGAATTAAACAAATTGAGTGAAATAACCGTTTTATCTCTTCAGGAAACCTGTAATAAAGCATTCGAGTCATATAAACATCAATTTTTTTATTTTTTTTTTTGGGGGGGGGGGGGCTTGACAGACATGGTTACTATGAACTCATTCATGCATAATCTTTGTCCATAGCAGTCAAAATCAGCCAATTCATCATATGCATGAAAGATCCAATCTTCCTCACTTATGTGATCAACAGTCATAAATTCAGGCCTAAACACACTCCAAAGTTATTTTAGGGCAAAAACTCTCCAGGACGCACAGTACACTGACATCCCTCGACCTACTGTAATCTAATTGGTCATGGGTCTGGTCATTATCTGATAAGTTGAACTTCTTTTAGTTTATTTCTAAGGTTTTCTGTTTGTTTCAGGTTTTTTTAAAATAATAATATAGCAAATATATGAAATCTATTCTAAAGCGGGTGTTGCATGAATGTATGTTTACATGGGGAAATTATATATAAATTAATCAAAAAAGCAAAGATTATGAATGCTAAATGCAGATTAACAGACTCCTGGTTCATCAAGAGTTTGGTTTTTTCCACCCAGTCCCTCAGCCTCCACGACCCAGCAGCAAGGATGCTCTCGGCTGCACAGGCTCTGATTGGTCAAGGATCTCTCTCAACATTATGTCTTGTTTTATCCTCTCTCAGTCTCAATGCTGCTGCGCAATCTCTGCAGTGCTGCCTTTATTCTGAACACTGATCTGAGATCAGAGAGAGTATGAAAAACCTGGTCTTCTTGAACGCCCCTCGCTCCATCCATTTGCCCGTCTTTCTTTAGCTCCTTGTTATACTCCCACACTGATTATGTTTTGGTTATGTGTATTATTTTAAAGTTTTCTTCATGTGCACTTAAAATGAAAATGATATTTGGGGGGGGGGGGGGTTGACGCTGAATGGAGAACTTTTTTTTTTCGTCTTTATTTGTTCATTTTGTCATTGACATCGGATTGACATCGGATGCTGTAATATTAGAAGACTTTAAAAATGAAAAATGTAAAATCCTGTATCATTTATGAAATGTGTATAAAAGAGAAATGTAATTCAATTATCAATAAATACTTATCCAGTTTTGGATCCAGTAGTTACTTTATTTATTGTAAATACAAATCTGTTTATAGTGCAACATAATGTGATCTGTTAGAGTACATAAAACACACACCTTCAGCTATAAAGTAGAGTGTATGTATTATATTATATTATATTATTGTTGCTGGCCTAAAAAATAGTTTTATATTTTTTGCACATTTACCTTTTTGGATGATTTTTGGTTTTAACATTTTGGGAATTTACAGTGTAACTAAAGGTCAGCATTTTTATTTATTTATTTTATGTCAAGACTTTAATGTATGTGGTTATACATTTAAATAACCTTCAAAACTAAACCTTACTTGAAAAATACTGACTAGAGTAAAGAGTATAACAGTTAACTCTGGCGTCTACCACAAGTCTGGGGCCATTGATTTAATATTCATTCATATTTAAATTTTTTAACATTCAGGGGTCACTGTGAACATGAATTTATCCAGCCATGGATTCGTAATTCACTATTAATATAAGAGAATACAAAATCCAAATTGCCTTAGTTATACGTCACAATGAAAAAGTCTTGAGGTCAGAACGCCTCACAAAATTGCACCTACATAACCACATGTTGTTTTGGAGGAATTCAAGAAAGAAAAAAAATGAAGAAAAGAAAATTGTCTCATCCAAAAACAAATTCCAGCATATTCATTTGCCAGTCACTACTGGAACTTCAAACAGGACTGGGTTTTATGGTCAGATGAAACTACAAAATAAGCTTTTTAGTAGCAGAACCTCAAGATGGTTTTGGTGGACACAGGAGTAAAAAAACAAAAAGGCCCATGTGTACAATTAAATATTCTGCTGTTGTGGGCCTATTTTACTGTTGTTCAGAAATATGGCATTGTGGATTCTATCAAATACCAACAGATTGAAAAATAAATAAAATCAAAAGACTTTCTCCACTAGAAATCATACAATAGGGTCAAAGCTGGATCAAGAAAGGCCAATGATCCAAAAACAAATGTTAAAAGCAAAGCAAAAAACTGATTACCAAAAACAGAGCTTCTGTCATGTCCATCCCAGATCTCCGACCTGAACCCAATAGAAAATGAGGGGGGTGAACTGAAGAGGAGAAGCACCAACATGGAGCTGGGAATCTGAAGGATCCGGACTGATTCTTGATGAACTTATCAGGCATTACAGGAGAAAACTCAAAGCATGGCAAAAGAAAGTTGCAAAAAGTATTGAATAAAAGTGTACCATTAATTGTGGCCAATGTGTATTAGAGAGAGAGAGAGAGATACAAATTGCAAAGCAAAAAAGAAAAATAAGTTTCTACAATATTTAGTAGCTTAGTAGTAGTTATTTCTACATTTGGCAGAAATGTACAGAAAAATCAATTAAAGATGTAATCAAATAGACGGATTCTCCTCTGGTCAGACGAAACCGAAGTTCAATTCCACATTGAGTCACATTGTGTAGAGGACTCATCTGGTTCCTGTAGTCTTGTCCCGGTGGCCGTCTAGGAGACAAGGTCTTTATTGGTGATCTGTGCAGTGTTGACAGATCCGGGCTAATATGGTCATTCTTCCTGGTTCTGGTAAGAACTCTAGCTGCTACATTTTGGACCAGCTGGAGTTTGTTTATTAAGCATGCAGAACAACCACCCAAATTGGTATGTTTTGCCATGACGCAAAGTTATATACAGGTCCTTCTAAAAAAATGTGCATATTGTGATAAACTTCAATATATTCCATAATGTAATGATAACAATTAAACTTTCATATATTTTAGATTCATTGCACACCAACTGAAATATTTCAGGTCTTTTATTGTTTTAATACTGATGATTTTGGCATACAGCTCATGAAAACCCAAAATTCCTATCTCAAAAAATTAGCATATTTCATCCGACCAATGAAAGAAAAGTGTTTTTAATACAAAGAAAGTCAACCTTCAAATAATTATGTTCAGTTATGTGTCATGCAGGCAATGTAGCTCGACTACGCCACCCAATTGAAGAGCTGGGACTCGATTAATTAAATAACTGCAAGTTCTTTTAGTTTGGTGGGAGCAACACAACAGATTCACCAAGACAACAAATTTAGTAAAAAAGATATCCCTGCTAACACACGACGTAACAGTTACGTAACGTATTGGTAATTCCATGACTTACCAATTGACCACGTAACTACGACGTCGCATGCACGTAATTGTATTACCATCACATTACCAACTCACAACGTCGTCAGTACGTCCTTCCAACGTAACAAGATAACCAAGAACGTCCCAGATAGGTCCTCTATTCGTAATATATTGGTAACTTCATGACTTACTGGTAACGTAACTACAACGTCGTATGCACGTAATTTTAATTACCATAATTGTTTTGTACAAGAATGTACATGTTTTGTACATTCTTTATATGCTCCCTGAGTATAGTGCTATTTATAAAGTGTAATTAAACTTCAGACACACGATTAAATGTTCCTTAAAGATAAAATGTGTTTCTTTTCACCAAGTCAGAATATGGACATGCTTTTAATATATAGTTACGTGGCATACAGCGCGCGCGCGTTTCCACAACTGACGCACCCACGCGCACAATATTGACAAGAAAGGAAATACATTTTTCGGAGTTGTGAAACTTTCTATTTCGTAAGGAGTTGTGAACGTGAAATAATGACAGACTGGCTACACCATCTCATCTGCCGCAGATACAGTAACGTTATCAGGAGGACAGCGCGATTGTTTGAAGTACTTTTCACTTCAACTGTGTCTGACAGGAGAATTGGCTTTTCTGAGGTGAGTCTTACAATTTATAATAAATAAAGAGGTTGATAAAATGTATAAAACAAAAGTCTTGATCTCCGTAAAGACGCTAAAACCCTTTTTTAATATTATTGTTTTTATTAGCCTACTAGCCGTTGAGTTACCATGGCAACAGCGGACAGATCAGCTGCTGGAGAGGAGAGGACTCGTCTGACAGTTTCTCTGTTTCTCGTCAGTTATACCACAGAGAAGTTCAACAACTGCGACAGATTGGTTAAGTAACATATGTTAATATTATCCACAGTCTACTTTAAGTACTTTTGTTAACATTTATACCTCTGTGATTATGGCATCTTAATTATCTGATATGTCTGCTAGCAAATATTATGCTAGCTTAGAAGCATAAGTATAACATAATAGATTTGAGCTCTTATTAATGAACGTTTGGGCTTTTAATCACATCTTATGTGTAAAGGAGCGGTTTTTATAGCTTTGTAAACGTTTTTGATGATAATATGTCAAAAGATAAATGGAAGTAAGCTAATTAATTAAAACTAAAAGTCTGCACTGTAGAGTCTATCAGTGACGTCACTCGCGGTCTAAATTTGGCTGAAAGTATTTCAAACCAGTGTTTCAAACACGTTTTGATTTTTCATTGTAAACAAATATTGATTAAAATTGTACTGTGATTTCAGGAGTGTCTTAAAAACCCTCTAAAACAGAGGGGAAGTTCCAAGAGAATTTCTAATGGGAGCTGCTGACAGAGATAGAAAACACAGGTGATCCGAGGAAGCTTATTAAATAACTTAATATTTATTTTACACAACATATCATTATGCATCTGTAACATCAAAAAATGTGAATACTGGTATTTTAAGATTTATATGTATGTTTTCCATTTTGCTATTTTTCTTTTCTGCATTTCCCCTATTCTCTAGTTTGTTTATTTCTAATAAGGAGCTGGAGGCTGTGGAGAAGCAGATCCGTGACCTCGTGGAGAAGCAGGCCCAGCAGAGAGTGGAGAGCTGTGCTGGAAACATTCAGGGGTTGACGCTCATAAGTCCAGGGTAAGTAAACAGCTAACCCTACTACCACCTCTACTCTGTGTGGTTCTCAGCACAAGCTTGGTGCACCCAGGACGTGATCTTCCCAGATGTCCACAGCGTAAGACATGAACCAGGACCTGGGCGATATGACCTCTCTCCTTCCAACGCCTCCGGTCTTCAGGATCTCCACCTGCAGGAGCTCCACTTCGCGAGACAGAATACGACACTGTTATCATCTGAGAGGGTTAACGACACCACGCTGCGGCAGACGGAGACGCTGAAGAGGGACTTCAGGAGCCTGATCGAGACGGTTCGCAGCACGACACCCGCGGCGACGATCATCGTGTCAGGACCACTGCCCACGTATCGACGAGGTTCAGTAGACTTGTTGCTTTAAATGAATGGTTGTTGTCATGGTGTAAAGAACAGAAACTGCTATTTGTTAATAACTGGAATCTTTTCTGGGAGCGTCCTAGGCTGTTTTGCGCTGATGGATTACACCCCAGCAGAATCGGAGCGGAGCTGCTCTCTGACAACATCTCCAGGACACTTCGCTCCATGTGACTAGTAAGACAATTCTCAAATAACTATTATGATGAGTTTTGTTCTACACGCTCAAATAGAAGTATTTGTGCTGTCCAATCAATAAAGATTGTGTTTGTTCCAGTGTTAATTTTGACAGGCATTTTTGATTTAGCCTTAGTCTAAACTCCACCAAACTACTGTTATAAGCATGAGCCCCGTCAGACTGGTAGTGGCTGAGGTGTTGCAACAATATATAGTGATATTCTCAATGTAACCCAGAAAACAGGATACAGGTTTAACTCATTCGAAATACTTCAGCTTAATGTTACACTGTCAGACATGCAAAAGAAATCTAATGTATCTCTTGCTCTGGCTACTAGGGGTGTGACGAGACACTTATCCCACAAGACGAGATGAGACACGAGACTGGGTTCATGAGAGCGAGATGAGATTTTTTTTTTTTTTTTTTAAGAAATTCTCAATGATTTTTTTTTTGCATTATTGACACTGTTTTCCTAATGAATGTTGTTCAGTTGCTTTGACGCAATGTATTTTGTTTAAAGCGATATATAAATAAAGGTGACTTTGACTTTGAATGATAAAATAAATATTTCATTTCATTTCATTCATCTCCTTTTTCATAGTACATACATTTTCACATCAATTTATTAAAAGTAAAAAAAAAAAAAACATGTTTAGGGCCCTATGAAATGTTTCATTTTTTCCCCAGCATATTATTTTTTATTATTATTGTTAACAAATTCTGTATTTTAGCATGTCTAACTATTTGAATGCATAACACAACTTAATTTATTCATTTTATTTTTTCTTAAAGGTAGAATTACTGATATAGATATCATACCTCAAAGTGTTGTTACTGAACACTTCCTTGTATCGTGCATGCTGCATATTACTGATATTAACTATATTTCCAAAATGAGCATTATGAATGTAAGAGCCTTACATTACATTTATAACAATCATTGTTAATGTTTGAATTGTATTTCAGGGCAGTTTGTGAAGACAGATAATCAAGAGAAGTCAGTTCCAGATCCACCTTCCACACCAGACCTCTCTCTCACGAGGATTGCTGTCTACTAGCATATTGTGTTCTCTTCAGACTTCGGGGGATGCAGATATTACTCAGGGACATGTACACTCGAATATTGCAAGAATAGAGAAAGTAAGAATTACTTAAGATTTTAGAATTTAATGTTAATTGCTTAAACATATATACATATATATATTTTTTAGATATATTTTTTGTGGCAGTGTGAACTGGCCATAATGCTGTATGATAGGTGTGAGATTCATTAAACTTGATTTGCTATAATACATCTGTTCATAAGCTATTGCATATTATTTTCAATGAATTATTTGTAGTGGTTTGGTTAAGGGTGTGATTAGCTGAGGTATTATTTGTGGGAGCTTGTGATTAGTTGATGAATGTGTGCATTGTTAATGCTAATATTTAAATGCAATGTACTGAGTGCCTACTAAGACTTGCATGTTGGTGCATAATGTTTTGACCCTGGATGCTTACAGAAGGGTATAGATATTTAAATATATGGAAATGTATTTATTATTAATATATCTCAATCTATGTGCTTCTGTATGGGCTGAATGCTTTCAATCATATTTCGCTGTATATCCTATGTTTTTATTAATAATCTGGGTGTATTACTGTTCATATTTGCTTGTTAATAAATTGACTGAATTCATTTCGAGTATGTATTCATCATTCGCAGCTGCTGAAACAGCCTTTAAATTAGTTTGGGCATATGAGGACATAAATTAGGTTCAAGTACTGCATGTCCGCCCATAGAATAATTATAAAAAATGACCAACTGATTACCAGCACACGACCACCGATCCGCGACGTTGCCACGACGTCGCAGTTACTTACTGGCAACGTCACAAAGTTACGTTGTGGCGACGTATCTGGGAATTTCACTTTTCCGGTTGCCACGACGTAACTAATTACGTCGCCACGACGAAAGTTTGGTCACCAGATTACGTTGCAGTTACGTAACAGTTACGTATTTGTGTTAGCTGGGATATTTATTATAATCTCTAATTCAATAGAAAAAGTGCCCATGCGCACACACACACTCGCATTCGGGCTTTAAAACTATTCATCAAGGTAAAAGCTGGACATCAGACAAACACGTTCAAGTCCACTGGAAGTCCATAAGAGCACAGTCCATAAGCAGTCCCTCGGCTCTCGCGCAAGTCCGTCTCACGCCAGGCAGTGACGTATACGCAGCAGTCCACCTGTCAATCACCGCACGCACCAGCACAACACGAAGGAAAGCGCCAGTATCTCCACAGAAAACAAACACAGCATAGGCACAGCACCCCACTAGAAAGCTATCAATCGTGCACTAACCAATTACAACACTACAATCAGTGAATACAAGTTATAATGGTATGACTACAGTCGATCAGACTGACGCTCTCTAATTTAAATGAGACCGTGGCGTGGATCTTAACTTCGGACGAGGCAAGACAGCATAACTTGGAATAGAACGTCACTCACCCACAAACTGGGAGCAGACGAATCTAACTCCCAGTCTCGTTGAGCAGCGCTCCTCAACCACAGGACCAGAACGAACGAGGCGGGGCTCGGACAGCACAGCGGAGGGCAGCAGCAATCCCAGCGCAACAGAAGACGGCAGAAATTCCAGCAAATCAGAGGATGACAGCAATCCCAGCGCAACAGAGGAGACGAAACACACGGCAGCCACCGAGTCGACAGCAGAACCGGCACATCAGCAGAACTTCAGGCTTCCATACAAGCAGACAATTATCTGCGCGATGATCGCGGCAACAAATATAACAATCCAGCAATAACGTGGGGACAGAGTTGCAACAACAGAGTTCGCGGGGCAGCAGACGCACCGTTTCAGTTCCTTCGCTCCTTTTGAGCAGTCTTTGATTTAATGTCAATTACCAACAGCTGTTCATCTGCTAATCAGCCGTCATACGAACAGCTAAGAGAGTACAGGGGGTGTTGCCCAACATTCTAAATCACAATCAAACAATAATATGTGCATAGAAAATAATCAAAGAAAATCAAAGAAAAAACAACATTGCAAAATACACACGCACACAGAACACAGCCAAATAAAATAAACCATAATCTCTACATATGACATCCCCCCACTCTTTAATGTTGGCAGTCCCTGACAACCACAGAGATCAAGTATCTACATGTCTCTAAATCTCACTGGGGGCTGTCCCATATTTGAACGGACAGACCTCCTAGGGGCCACACCAGTACCTGGGTCATCTAAAACAGGCAGGTCTACCCATGGTACATATAGAGGTTGGGGTTCACAAACAGGAGATACTGGCAGCTCAGGATGCAATGCAAGGGCACCTTGGGGTGGATTAATACAAGGTTTAAGAGAATTTCTATGCAGGACCCTCTCTTTCCCTGTGTGCTCAGATTTAACACGATAGGTTAAACCCTCTTTATTCAACTGTTCTACCACTACATAAGGCTCTGGGTCCCACTTGCCACAAAGCTTCCCCCTTCCCCCATCTCGCCTATTCCTTCGCCACACCCGTTCCCCAAGAGCTAAAGGGAGTGACTTGGCCTTACGGTTATATTGTCTTTTATACTGCTCTGCAGCCTGGCCCATAGACTTAGCTGCTGAAGAGTATGCATACAACAGGTGTTGGTGATGTTCCCCCACCCAACTGTCCCAGCTATATCGGGCATGCTGGTTCTCTATGCCCAGGGCTACATCCACAGGCAATCGGACATGCCGTCCAAACATCAGGTATGAAGGGGCGTACCCTGTTGAGCTGTGTAAGGTGGCATTGTAAGCTTGGACAAGGGCAGGGAGATGTTCAGGCCAGCGCCCTTGCTTTTCATCCTCCAAAGTCCGCAGCATGCTCAGGACGGTCTGGTTAAGTCGCTCACACATGCCGTTTCCCTGGGGGTGGTACGGGGTGGTCCTGCTCTTAGAGATGCCATAAAGGCTACATAGTTCGGCCACCAGCTGGGATTCGAAATTTGGGCCTTGGTCCGAATGGAATCTCATCGGACACCCAAAGGTCTGTATAACCGCTTGCCACAGGACCCTAGCGGTAGTCCTCGCCGTCTGATCTCTTGTGGGGATAGCCCAGGCATAGCGGCTGAACATATCTGTCATTACTAAAATGTTTTGATATTGGTCATGGGGCCTCCCTAAAGAAAGGAAGTCTAGCTCAATGACCTCAAGGGGGAAGGACACAGTAATGGGCTTTAGGGGTGCTTTAGACACAGCATCCATTTTTTTCACCTGGCAACGAGGACACAGGGAGTGGCATTGTTGGACCTGAGTCTGCATACCTGGCCAAAAGAAATGTCGACGTAGGCAGCTTATGGTTCTCTCCACACCCAAGTGTCCAACAGCATTATGATGTTTCTCCCACACCTCTTTGCGTTGTTGAGTAGGGCAGACAATCTGGAGACGAACTTCATGAATGTTATAGTCAGTAACTCGACGACACAAAACTCCATCCCGCATCACCAGCCTTACCCTCTGTTGCAGCAGCTGCTTCACCCCAAGCGGAGCAGCTCGCCACTCTTGCCCCATTGGAAACTTCCCACTTTCCACATACCTCCGCACTTGGTCCAAGTCCTTGTCCTCAGACTGTTTGGCTCGCCAGTCATCCATCGACAGCCCTTCTGTTGATTGTACATCTGCCATTGCTGCCACGTTAGTCACATCAGCACCTAGGGGTGCTTCGACAGGTACTCTGGAAAGGGCATCTGCATTAGCATTTTCTCTACCCGAACGATACTTCACATGGTAATCAAAGGCAGCGAGTTGGGCTACCCACCTTTGTTCCGTGGCCCCCAGGCGGGCAGTCTGCAAGTGGGCTACAGGATTATTATCGGTGTAAATAATCACTTTGGCCCCCATCAGGTAATCTTTAAATTTTTCTACTATGGCCCACTTTAAAGCTAGCAATTCCAATTTGAAGGAGCTGTAGTTAGCATCATTCTTCTCACTAGGATGCAGGCTCCTACTGGCATAGGCCACAACTCGCTCACGCCCATCCTGTAGCTGGGCTAAAACAGCCCCCAAACCAGCATGGCTCGCATCAGTGTATAACACAAAGGGTTCTGCATAGTTCGCATAGGCTAAGATAGGGGCCTCGGTTAAAGCAGTTTTTAGACTGTCAAAAGCTTGTTGACACTCACCGGACCAAGAGATCTGACGAGACCCTGTTCTCTTATCTGCAGGGGCTCCAATTAAGAGGGCATTCAAGGGGCGTGCTATCTTTGCAAAGTTGACAATAAAGCGGCGATAATAGCCTGCTAGGCCCAAGAAAGCACGTACCTCTTTGATTGTCGTTGGAGCCGGCCATTCAGTCACAGCAGTAACCTTGGTAGGGTCTGGTTTCACTCCGTCTCCAGTGACCACGTGGCCCAGGAACCTTACTTCCCTCCGTAGCAGCTGGCACTTCTCTACCTTCAGCTTGAGCCCATGGTGTTGCAGTCGGTCAAAGACAGCCTCCAGGTGACGTAAATGGGAGGAAAAATCTGGAGAATAGACAATGATATCATCCAAATAAACGAGTACAGAGTCAGTGATTTGGCCACTCAAGCATTGCTGCATAAGCCGCTGGAACGTCGCTGGGGCATTGCAAAGGTCAAATGGCATCCTCTGAAACTCATATAGACCTTGTGGGGTGGTGAAGGCAGTCTTGGGACGGTCTTGGGGGTCGACTCCGACCTGCCAATAACCACTTGCTAAGTCAAGTGTGGTGAACCAGGAGGCTTGAGTCAGGGAGGTTAGAGTCTCCTCTATACGGGGGAGCGGGAAGGCATCTTTATGAGTCAGGGCGTTCAATTTACGATAGTCAACGCAAAAGCGCCAACTGCCGTCTTTCTTGCGGACCATCACGATGGGTGCAGCCCAAGGGCTGGAGCTTGGCTGAATAACGTTCTTCTCCAACATATCGGCTAACAGGGCACGCATTTCTTGGTACATCATAGGTGGTAGAGGGCGATATTTTTCTCTTACTGGGGGCGCATCGCTAGTGTGGATTTGGTGCTGCACCACATCGGTATGCCCAAAGTCCTCCTTATGGAGGGCAAACACCCTGACCCACCTTTGTAGGAGCACTTTAAAGTCTTGCTTCTGTTGTTCAGTCAAGTCATCCCTGCCTTGTAAATCTCCTAATACCTCGACAGGTGATTCCACTGATCCTCCATCTCCAGCCTCCACAATATCCACTGCGACAGTTCCATCATCTTGCACAATCAGGCTTAGATCTGTCTGGCCATGAACATCAGCGCGGTCAACATGGAACACTTTCGCCAGCTTCTGATAGCGGCCTATAAAGACAGGATAAGAAGTCACATTCTGGATACGAATAGGAAGTCGGCCATGTTTGACGAATGCAACAGTCTTTGCCACCGAAAAAGCCCCTGACTCAGGCAGCGCTTCAATCAGGCCACAGTAGTCCTGCCCCCTCGGACCCATCCGCGCACGCCCCCAGACCACCACCTCGCTTCTGGCTGGAACGGTTAGGCCCCTGCGGCTTGCTGGACGTACAAACCCCATGTATCCATCTTCCCCCCCGACGACAGCTGTCCGTTGGCACACAGCAAATGCACCAGTCCAGGCTTTCCTTGTCCCTTGATCATGAAACACAGTCTTTAGGCCATCTGGTCGATTAAGTAAGTCATGCCAGCAGGTTGTAATAACATTCATACCAATCAGTAAAGGAGCAGTTAGACAATGATCGGCTACAATAACAACCCCCCTCCCTGAAATATTAGCACCTCCTACTTCAAAATCCATCACCGCATAGCCTTGATAAGGGATGGATAACCCATTGGCCGCTCGAAGTGTCAATTTGTTGGGGGCCACACCATGTGATAGGGCATCTGCTGGATAATGCTGGTCAAATACACTCTGTTGCATTAGCGTCACTTGCGAGCCAGTGTCAATTAGTCCAATAAGGGACACACCATTTACTTTAACCTCAACCTTGGGACAGTCACCTACAAATATGGTCCTTTGTCCTGCTTCCCCCAAATTCCCTGCTACTTGGACCTCAGTAGCAGGACAAATTAGTTTAAATCTGCATTGGACTCGGATGGGGGTCTACAGAACCTGGCAATGTGTCCGGTACGGCCACACCGGCGGCATATAGGCTTACTGTCTGCAGCCCAGGTGTTAGGCGTGTAGGACTGGAACCTCCCCCTATGTGGCGGCTGATTAGGTTGCGGTGGGTACCGCGGCGGCTCGTCTGCAGCGGGTTGTAACTGCTGGGTAATTTCTTGCCTTAATGCATTCATCTGCCCCCTCACTTCCTGAAGGAGCTCCCGTCGAAAGGTCTCAGCCCAGTCCTCCTTCCTTGTTACAGATTTAGAAACAGAGGACTCACCTACAGCTTGCGCCACAATTTCATGTCCAGCCCCAGGCCGCTGTTCACATTCCAGCAAAAAGGTTTCTTCCAATACGGTGTTAAAAGTGGCGTCCGGATTACGACGTGCATAGGTCCTAATTGTGCTCCTCAGTTCTGCATTACGGAGTCCCATCAAGAGCTGGTCCAGCAAGTGACTTTCATCAAGGGGGCCATCTGGGTCTCGCTTCTTTAACCTACAGAACAGTTCCCGCAACCTGAGAACATAAGCTCTTAAACTCTCACTGGCATTTTGTGTTCAGCTAAAAAATTGTAATCTCAAATTTGCCACAGGAACCTGATCTCCATACAGGGTGTCTAGATGTTTCAAAATTTTTACCACAGTATCACGGTCTGTATCCCCTAAAACAAACCTCCCGCTTAGCTTCATCTGTTAATGCCCCCAACACTATACTGACTTTTTGCTGCTCATTGAACTCTCGTGTCTGCAATAAACTCTGAATTTGTTCTTTCCACTCACTGAATTTTAAGTCACCCCCCACCCCTTTAAACTTAGGAATCCAGGGTGCACCCGCATACATTGGCATCATCATCATGTTCAAAACAGATAAATAAAAAAAAATATATATATATATAATAATAATAATAATAATAAATAATAAACAACAACTATATATATATAGAAGTTATAACAAGTATGTAGTTTGGCTAACCTGTATGTGAAGCTCCAAACCAAACCCTGCCGACTACGCCAAAAATGTCATGCAGGCAATGTAGCTCGACTACGCCACCCAATTGAAGAGCTGGGACTCGATTAATTAAATAACTGCAAGTTCTTTTAGTTTGGTGGGAGCCACACAACAGATTCACCAAGACAACAAATTTAGTAAAAAAGATATATTTATTATAATCTCTAATTCAATAGAAAAAGTGCCCATGCGCACACGCACACTCGCACTCGGGCTTTAAAACTATTCATCAAGGTAAAAGCTGGACATCAGACAAACACGTTCAAGTCCACTGGAAGTCCATAAGAGCACAGTCCATAAGCAGTCCCTCGGCTCTCTCGCAAGTCCATCTCACGCCAGTCAGTGACGTATACGCAGCAGTCCACCTGTCAATCACCGCACGCACCAGCACAACACTCACACAACAGGAAGGAAAGCACCAGTATCTCCACAGAAAACAAACACAGCATAGGCACAGCACCCCACTAGAAAGCTATCAATCGTGCACTAACCAATTACAACACTACAATCAGTGAATACAAGTTATAATGGTATGACTACAGTGGATCAGACTGACGCTCTCTAATTTAGATGAGACCGTGGCGTGGATCTTAACTTCGGACGAGGCAACACAGCATAACTTGGAATAGAACGTCACTCACCCACAAACTGGGAGCAGACGTATCTAACTCCCAGTCTCGTTGAGCAGCGCTCCTCAACCACAGGACCAGAACGAACGAGGTGGGGCTCGGACAGCACAGCGGAGGGCAGCAGCAATCCCAGCGCAACAGAAGATGGCAGAAATTCCAGCAAATCAGAGGATGACAGCAATCCCAGCGCAACAGAGGAGACGAAACACACGGCAGCCACCGAGTCGACAGCAGAACCGGCACATCAGCAGAACTTCAGGCTTCCATACAAGCAGACAATTATCTGCGCAATGATTGCGGCAACAAATATAACAATCCAGCAATAACGTGGGGACAGAGTTGCAACAACAGAGTTTGCGGGGCAGCAGACGCACCGTTTCAGTTCCTTCGCTCCTTTTGAGCAGTCTTTGATTTAACGTCAATTACAAACAGCTGTTCATCTGCTAATCAGCCGTCATACGAACACCTAAGAGAGTACAGGGGGTGTTGCCCAACATTCTAAATCACAATCAAACAATAATATGTGCATAGAAAATAATCAAAGAAAATCAAAGAAAAAACAACAGTGCAAAATACACACGCACACAGAACACAGCCAAATAAAATAAACCATAATCTCTACATATGACATATGCACTCAATACTTGGTCGGGAATCCTTTTGCAGAAATGACTGCTTCAATGCGGCGTGGAATGGAGGCAATCAGCCTGTGGCACTGCTGAGGTGTTATGGAGGCCCAGTATGCTTCGATAGCGGCCTTAAGCTCATCCAGAGTGTTGGGTCTTGCGTCTCTCAACTTTCTCTTCACAATATCCCACAGATTCTCCATGGGGTTCAGGTCAGGAGAGTTGGCAGGCCAATTGAGCACAGTAATACCATGGTCAGTAAACCATTTACCAATGGTTTTGGCACTGTGAGCAGGTGCCAGGTCGTGCTGAAAAACGAAATCTTCATCTCCATAAAGCTTTTCAGCAGATGGAAGCATGAAGTGCTCCAAAATCTCCTGATAGCTAGCTGCATTGACCCTGCCCTTGATAAAACACAGTGGACCAACACCAGCAGCTGACATGGCACCCCAGACCATCACTGACTATGGGTACTTGACACTGGACTTCAGGCATTTTGGCATTTCCTTCTCCCCAGTCTTCCTCCAGACTCTGGCACCTTGATTTCCGAATGACATGCAAAATTTGCTTTCATCCGAAAAAAGTACTTTGGACCACTGAGCAACAGTCCAGTGCTGCTTCTCTGTAGCCCATTTCCTGCACACGCCTGTGCACGGTGGCTCTGGATGTTTCTACTCCAGACTCAGTCCACTGCTTCCGCAGGTCCCCCAAGGTCTGGAATCGGTCTTTCTCCACAATCTTCCTCAGGGTCCGGTAACCTCTTCTTCTCGTTGTGCAGCGTTTTTTGCCACACTTTTTCCTTCCCACAGACTTCCCACTGAGGTGCGTTGATACAGCACTCTGGGAACAGCCTGTTCGTTCAGAAATTTCTTTCTGTGTCTTACCCTCTCGCTTGAGGGTGTCAATGATGGCCTTCTGGACAGCAGTCATGTCGGCAGTCTTACCCATGATCGCGGTTTTGAGTAATGAACCAGGCTGGGAGTTTTTAAAAGCCTCAGGAATCTTTTGCAGGTGTTTAGAGTTAATTAGTTGATTCAGATGATTAGGTTAATAGCTCGTTTAGAGAACCTTTTCATGATATGCTAATTTTTTGATATAGGAATTTTGGGTTTTCATGAGCTGTATGCCAAAATCATCAGTATTAAAACAATAAAAGACCTGAAATATTTCAGTTGGTGTGCAATGAATCTAAAATATATGAAAGTTTAATTTTTATCATTACATTATGGAAAATAATGAACTTTATCACAATATGCTAATTTTTTGAGAAGGACCTGTAGAGCTGAGTGTCATCAGCATAACAGTGAACGCTAACACCATGTTTCCTGATGATATCTCCCATGGGTAAAATGTAAATCGTGAAAAGTAATGGCCCTAGTACTGAGCCTTGAGGTACTCCATACTGCACTTGTGATTGATACGAATTGATGGCAGTCAGTTAAGTATGATTTGAACCATGCTAATGTACTTCCACTAATGCCAACAGTTTTCTAGTCTATGCAAAAAATTGTTGTGGTCAATAGTGTCGAATGCAGCGCTAAGATCCAGTAGCACTAATAGAGATATACAACCATGATCAGATGATAAGAGCAGGTAATTTGTAACTCTAATGAGAGGAGTCTCAGTACTATGATACTGTCTAAATCCTGACTGTAAATCCTCACAGATAACATTTTTCTCCAAGAAGGAATATAATTGTGAGGATATTACCTTTTTCTAGTATCTTGGACAGAAAAGGAAGATTCGAGATCGGTCTGTAATTAATAAGCATCCAATTAGGAGTTTATTGAGTCAAAAGTTGTTAATGGGTTGTTATTAGCGATAATTGGACCTTTAAATAAAGTGTGACCAAATGTATGCATGCTTAAATTATTAGTTAAAAATAACAATAAACTTACACACTAACAACTAATTTTAAGTTTAAACTTTTGTTTTTTGTTTTTTTTGTTTTGTTTCTGTTTTCTCACACAAAGCTATTGTATTGCTTCATAAAGATTAGAATACAAGTCATATAAACTACCTTGATTATACTTTTCTATTGCTTTTGTCTTATGAGTTTGTAGAGAACTACCCCTTTAAGCCATCCATTAGTCAGTAATAAGTCAGACTTAGCTTTGCACTCTGTGAAGTTGGTCATCTTTCCTTTGTCCTTCACAGCAGCACAGGAAAGACGGGACAATGTGCTAATCATTGGTATCATTAGCACAGAGTAGAGGAAAGTGTCTGAAGGTTATCACAGAGACTAAAGATAAGAGATCGACAAATGGAGAGGTGCTGCTGATTTTCTAAAGTCCTAGATTTAAACAAGCATAAATGTTTTTTCTCATTTAAGTAAAGAGGAGAAATGGGCTTTTAGCTTAAGATCAGTCACAGAATATGAGAGTAAATGCAGACTTTACAAGAATGAAACCGTGGGAGAAAAACAGTTTTACTTTCTTCACGTAGGTAGAGAAGAAGCATATTCTTTAAGGGCATTTGATTGCATATTAATGCAGTTCTGAGTATGCAGCTGGTGCACTGTTTACAAACAGAATCCTGCTATCTGGTAGGAAGTTGAGCTAAATGTGGGTAGAAGCAGGAGTCGAGTAGGTTGAGGCGAGCATCACTGTTGAGGTAAACATGACCCTAAACCAAGTGCTGCAGCTTAATTAGATAGACCATTCACTGTTGACACTGTCAATGTTGAAATCACCATGAAATCTAAATTTAAAATTCTTATATTTTTAATGGAATACTGCAGTGTTTATTATAAATAATTTAGCATTGCTCTTCATTTTTATTTTTTTTATGTGCCCTCATAATCTTTAATCAAAAACGTTAACCTCCCCTCCCCTTTAAAACGACTCATCTTGTCTTCCAGTCACGGGCTATGGCACAAGGGTGTAGCATGTGACGTGAGGGCTAAATGCTGGGGGATAAACTGAAGCTGATGCTTTACTTAATAGAAATCAATGCACCAGTGCTGATGCAAGCCATGGGGGAGTACATTATTCTTAAAAGTTAAAAGGATTTTAGGATATTACCACAACATTACTCTTAGGACATTGCAAACATTTTTTTTTTTTTATGAATATGACCTCCGATGGAGGACGCACTCAGTCATTCTCTCTCTCTCTCTCTCTCTCTCTCTCTCTCTCACTCTCTCTTCTCTCTCATTAGCCATGTTTTGTGCCATTGATTGTCCTCCTCCTCATCTTCCTAAATAAATAAAAAAATTCTCATTCTAGGGTGTTGCCGGTGAATCCAGTGTAGAGAAATCCCCTTAAAAATAACTGCAAACTGGCATTCAGATCAGCCTCCATTTTGTTAGTAACACCCCAACTTCCAAAAATCCAATCAATTCCTGAAGGATGAAATCAAGTGCTGCCCTCTCATTTCAAATGCAGTTTCACTCGGATAGACATCACAGTAGAGAAAAAAAAGATTCAAGTTTCATGCCAACTTTAAAATGACCAGTCCATTGCACATTCAAACTTTATACATACAGTTGAGGTCAGAATTGTTGGTACCCTTGGTAAATATGAAACTGTGAAAATAAATCTGCATCGTTAATCCTTTTGATCTTTTGTTTTAAAAATTTACTAAAATCTTGCATAACTTTGGGGAATAAGAATTTAAAATGAAAGCAAAATCTCATTGTGAAATGAATGTAAACTTTCAGTCGACTTTTTGCTTTAAATTAATGGTTATTTTCATTGTGTTAAGAACAGAAACTGCTCTTTGTTAATAATTGGAATCTTTTTTTGGAGCGTCTTAGTCTTTTTCATGCTGATGGACTGCACCCCGGAACTCTGGTCGGACAACATCTCCAGGATGCTACGCTCCATATAGTCTCAGCCTCAGACGTCACGCCCATGAACCGTTGGCTAAACGTCTGATGCATATGGGACACAAAAGTGGAAACACTTCAGTAGTGTCGAAGTCATCATTGGATTGGTTGAATTGTACAGGATTTCTGGGAGACGTGTTTGTTGCGTTCTTTAACGATCTGCCTGGAAACAAAAATGCTGTGGCTACAAACCCCTTCACGAAAGAAGAAAGCCAGCGAGTTTACAAATGTGATGACGAGCACTTATCAGGATCAACTATACTTTGGATATTCAAAAGTATGTAAAATATTTAAAGTTTGCGGCATAGAATCTTTAAATACGTCCGAGAGTTTAAAACAGTAACAGACTTTCTGTTATTGTGGCAACATTTCCAAACCCCTAAATGTGACGCTGAACTAAATGAACTGTGATTGGTTGTTTGACATGTCAATTGAACGGTCTCATGGGCGGGCCTTGGCCAATGAAAGCGGCCATAGATTCCACACCTTCAGAAGTCAGTCTGAAGGTCTGGCTATGCGACTATATGACTAGTAAGCCAATTCTCAAATAACTGCTATGATGACTTTTGTTCTGCCCCCATAAATGGTAGAAGTACTTGTGCTGTACAATCAATTAAGACAGTGTCTGTTCCCCAAATAGTGAGGTCAAAATATAAATTTAATGCAGGATCTAGAAAAAATCTGATCATGATTAAACCAGAAAATGAAAAATAAATGAACAAAAAACCTTTTTTAAGTTTGGGCTCATAAACATTAAATCACTCACATCCAAAGCTGTTATTGTAAATTAAATGATCTGAGATAATAGTTTTGATGTACTCTGCTTGACTGAAACCTGGCTAAAATCAAATGATTATATTGGTCTAAATGAGTCTACTCCACCAAGCTACTGTTATAAGCATGAGCCCCGTCAGACTGGTCGTGGTGGCGGTGTTGCAACAGTATATAGTAATATTCTTAATGTTACTCAGAAAACAGGATACAGGTTTAACTCATTTGAAATACTTATGCTTAATGTTACACTGTCAGACATGCAAAATAAATCTATCTTATCTCTTGCTCTGGCTACTAGACCACCACGGCCGTATACAGATTTCCTAAAAGAATTTGCAGACTTCCTCTCAGACTTAAGTTCGAGTTCAAGTTCAAGTTCAAGTTCAAGTTGGTTACCGTTGATAAAGCGCTAATTGTTGGAGATTTTAACATTCACAAAATACAAATGATGCATTAGGACTTGCATTTACTGACCTAATAAACACTTTTGGAGTCAAGCAAAAAATTACTGGCCTACTCATATGCATGCTGCATATTACTGATATTAACTATATGGCTCTGTGTTATTGTCCAGGCAGAACTATCGTTCCAGCCACCAAAGACAGATTCACAAATAGCCTGCCTGATTTATCTCAACTGCTCTGTGTACCCATAATTACACATGAACTAGACGAAATGACTAGCATCATGGGCACTATATTCTCTAATACATTAGAAGCTGTTGCCCCCATCAAATTGAAAAAGGTTAGATAAAAATGTACTGTGCCATGGTACAAACAGTAATACCCACTCTCTCAAGAAAGAAATTAGTGGTCTTGAGAGCAAATGGAGAAAAACTTAACTTTCTAAGTTTTTAGAAATGCGTGGAAAAACAGTATGTCCAGCTATAGACAGGTTCTAAAAGCTGCCAGGGTCGAGTATATCCACAAACTCATAGAAAATAGCAAAAACAATCCAAGGTTTTTGTTTAGCACAGTGGCTAGATTAACAAATAACCAGATACCACCCAATTTAAATATTGCCTTACAGTGTCTAATACTTCAGCTTCATTCATCGCACCCAAAGATAAACTGCAGTGCTTTAAAAATATAGGACAGGAATAACTAAATAAACTAATCACTGCATCTAAACCAACAACATGTTTATTAGATCCTGTACCCACTAAATTACTGAAAGAGTTGTTACCTGTAGCAGATGAACCGCTTCTCTCTTATTAACTCGTCTTTATCTTTAGGTAACATCCCAAAACCATTCAAGCTGGCGGTTATTAAGCCTCTTATTAAGAAACCACAACTAGATCCTAGTGAACTGGCAAATTACAGACCCATTTCAAATCTTCCATTTATGTCTAAAATTTTTGAAAAAGTAGTGCCTGCTCAGTTGTGCTCCTTCCTACAAAATAATAATCTCTATGAAGAATTTCACAGTGCTGCATTTCGACACCATTGATCATGACATACTCATAGATCGATAACAAAACTCTACATGTATTTAAGGGCAGGCTTTAAGATTGTTTAGATTCTACCTGTCCAATTGCTACCACATTGTTTATATAAACAGGGAGTCATCTCAATTATCACCATTAAAATATGGAGTGCCACAAGGCTCTGTCCTAGGTCCTCTGCTATTTTCAGTATACATGTTGCCCCTTGGTAAGATAAAAAAAAAATACAGGATTAGTTTCCATTGTTATGCTGATGACTCAACTAAAACTGTTAGATCTTTGTTATTTGTATAAACTTGAGAATTGTATAAACTTGTTAAATTATCTAAACCAACAACATGTATGTTAGACCCTATTCCATCTAAAATCCTAAAAGAGGTGCTTCCAGAAGTCATAGATCCTCTACTGACTATTATTAATTCATCATTGGCATTAAGATATGTCTCCAAAACCCGTCAAACTGGCTGTTATTAAGCCTCTCATTAAAAACCCACAACAATGAAATACAAAAAAAACAAAAAATAAACTTGCAAATAAGTTCCATATATATGTATATGTATATATGTATATGTATATATATATATATATATTGTATAAATCAAAGAGTTGTCCATTGCGATATTTGCCGTATTTTCTGTGGGTATACAATAAGGTTTGAATAAGGTAAACAAACTGAAATATAACACATTATTTAGCAAATAATCCTGACTTGGTGGTAGGTTTCTGTGTGTTCATGAGACTTTATTAGCGCAGCAGTTCACTACGACTTCATATGTGCTTTATATGCACTAATAAAAAGCCAATGTGTTAATAATAGGCATGCTAATAAGCAACTGGTTAATAAGAAGAACTGGTTACTTTCATATTTGTCCATTAATTTATTGTAAAATTTTTACTACACAATTTACTGTTTTTACAGTTTTCAATGTCTATTTATTTGGCAGTTTTGATATGTGATAGATTGATAGATGGATAACCGATTCCTTCATTTTATTTTAAGTGGCACTTTTAGTCCTCCACATGGCAAAGCCCCATTTTCAGCAGCCATTTCTCCTGTGCATGAAAACCTTGTATATAATTCTTATGAAATTCTTCTAATGTGCTGATTTGGTGCTTGATAATTTTATAGAAACAGTGAAGAGATGACTCTGGGATGCTAAGTTACAAAGAAATAAGAATAAAATGGTATGGCTTAAAGATGTGAAGTGGGTGGATGAATATAGTGTTAAACTGCTGTGCATATAGGCTGATTTATAAACACCTATAAGATGTACAATCGAAAGCAAAAGATGAAACTCCAGAATTTCTTAATACATTTTCTACATCTGTACTGTTGTCACTGTTGTTTGTGGAGTCAGCAGCTGAAGACGGTTGACTAGTGTTGGGTGGGAAGATAGGGGATTCTGGGAGATGTACTATATCATGGTGGGATAGATAAGCCGTACTCCAATAACAATGAGGATGGTCCTGTCTCTATCTGGAGGGGTGGATTTTCTTAAATGGACAGGATAAGAGGTCAAGGTGAGATAAATGTCCTGTCCACGGGAAGATGACAAACAAAATGTTTACAGTCTTTGTGCTAGTAGACGCTTCATAACGACAGAGATAACTCCAAACCACAAATCTCTTCCACAAACTGTGACAAGATGGGAACAACTAGGTGTACATTTGTGGCTTTCTCATTAAATAAGTTCCTCTCTACCACTGGACATGATTTTCACTCTGGTTTTTCTTCTACAAGCTGTGAGTACAGCACAGGCCATCGGTAAGCACTTATTGTTTTACACGCATAATGATTATTATTATTATTATTATTATTATTATTATGAGCTTATTTGAGTTTCATTCTAAAGGACACTGCCAACCAGTTTACCGGCCAGTATAAAGCTGCTTAATAGATTAAACTCCTTCCATAATTGATGGACTTTAAAGTTACTGAACCAAACTGAATCAACGATGAACTGATTTCAACTGGATTATTACTATTTACTATTGTCTTGACAATAGTCACCTCTGTGATTTTAGATTGTTGTGGGGTGTTCTGAGTGGTTTTAGTGTGTTGCTACAGTATGTGGTTGCCAAGAGGTAAAGCCAAAATGTTCTTACTGGCCCATCTCAAGTGTTTTTGATGTTTTGTTTTACAGAAACATCCCATCTTAATTCTTGATCAACTCACCCTTAATGTCATTTCTTACTGGCACGACTTTCTTTTGCTGAATACAAAATAAGATATTTTGAAGAATCGTGATTACCTTTGACTACTATTGTATGAAAAAAAGAAAAAGAAAAAAAAATTGAGACATTTCACAAATGATCTTGTTCCACAGAAAGTGGAAACAGGGTTGGCACAACATTAGGGTGAGTAAATGATGATAGGATTTTAATTTTTGGGGTGAACTTACCCTCTAAGATTTGAAGAAGTATCCTAATTAATTTTACCATGGTTACCAAACATATAGGAAGGGATTCTGAGTCAGGATTTTTCTTTCATACAGCTCTAGATATGGTTCACGTCCCTCAATGTAAGTTCAAAAATCTGGTCACTTAGCAGATATCTGCTTAATAAAAAATTGAACTATCAATTTTGATTTTACCATAAATGATGTGAGATGAATTATGTACCAAAACTGTTAGTAATAACATCCAATGTATGGATGTATGACATCCAATTGAATATTATTACTTAATCATAGCTGTAGAGACAAAGATTATCATTGTTTTTTTTTTTAGTAAACATCTCTGGAGGTTAAAACGAGTAAATACTTCTGGCTCAGATTCTTCTCTTCTCTTCTCTTCTCTTCTCTTCTCTTCTCTTCTCTTCTCTTCTCTTCTCTTCTCTTCTTAATAAACAACATTTATTAATTACATATCTTTATCAAGAAGCATTCATAATTTAAGCTCAGGCACCATTTGTTTTATATAGTATTTAGACTGAAAAACCATTCTGTGGGTGGGAAGTTTGTGTGTATATGCAGCTGATGTGAAGGAAGACATTGAGAATTTATTTTAACAGTGTCCAAGAATGCTGTGTTTACCACAAATAGTCATCACCTGAACATCTGTTTATCCTTGCCCTCCAGCTGTTCTTGTATTAACTGAACATCCTTAGGTGACAGACCTATCTACAGTCTGCCTGTGCTGATGATATTACACTATAATATTAATTATAATATTAAAACACGTTTTTGGGTGTGAAAGTGCTGTTTTCAAAGGCAATGCTACAAAGGGCTTGTGATTTGAATAATAATCATAAAAAACTAACATTTTAAATGATTACACATGAATAGTACAGCAAATCATGCAACTCAGAGGAGATGTGTTAACCACTCACATTTGTTTCTGAAAATGTAAAAGTCACATTTAAATGCATTGTGTGAGGATTTTGAGAAGGTAAGTAGGAAGCAAATGTCCATATACTTGAAGGTTTGTGTTTTTGCACAAAAAGTCCTGACCTCAACTGTGATGATTTAGAATTAGGTATAACATAGAATTGATTCTACGCCTGCACAACAGGGAAAATTTACCAGGGAACAGTTTGTTGTTTGTGGTGTAAGGTCCACGCAGTTGGCCCAAAAAAGGTATCCTAGGTGGTAGCTGGTTGCTTAAACCAATCCCCCCTAGCTTGACGGTGGTGACAGCAGCAGCAATCCACCTGTCACTCAAGTGACCACGCCCTTAATTATGCAGAACTTTGAGGCTTAATATAATTTAAAAAAAATTAACCCCCTCACAGTTGTCACAAAGGGAAAATTTAGCTATATAGACCAAAACCACTTTTTGTAACAGGCTGTAAATTTTTTTTCAGTTTTAGTCACTTCCATGTTGGTTTCACGAGAGAGACCAGAAAGTTGCCGTTTGGTAAATATGTATTATGGCAATTACATAATCAGTCAGAGATTTCAAATCAGTACAAGATACCCAATTTTCAAAGTTAGATTTTAGAGTAAAAGATGCATGCTTGACTTTGGAAAATACATAGTATGGAGTGTATAGACACACCACACTACAGTCTCATCTGGTTACAGAAGAGCCCTGATCTTCTTGAAAATTCCTTAAGTATTAAGACCAAGACAAACATCCCCCAAATGGAGACAGGAACTCGCAGTTAGAATTTGCATTGCTCAAGTCTTGTGGTGCGTTCCAAACGGGATAGTAAACCAAAAGGTACTTCAGAGTGAAAACCATCATGGCGCCATTTTGAAGGGTCGTACCAAACTGAAGTGCTCAAAACTGGCCACTTCAATACAACTGATGGACACTTTGGGCTCCCATAACTTTTTGTGCAGATTCTTACCTTGCAGTCTGTGTGGGTCCTAATGCCCTAGTGTAGTGACGGGGGCACTATAATGTTAAAAGCACCATCCTTCGGATGAGACATTAAACTGAGGTCCTGACTCTCTGTGGTCATTAAAAATCCCAGAAGCCAAATTTCCCCATTGACCTCTGACCATCATGGCCTCCTAATCATCCCCATACACTGATTGGCTTCATCACTCTTTCTCCTCTCCACCAGTAAGCTGGTGTGTGGTGAGCGTTCTGGTGCAATATGGCTGCCGTTGCATCATCCACCTGCTGCACATTGGTGTTGGTTGAGGAGATTCCCCCCTTTCACGCAAAGCGCAGTGGTGCAATGTAGAGTATTGATTAGCCTTCCTTTGAAAGCTGCCATCCACCTGAAGGAAAAGGGTTTTGTACCCAGAAAAGCGCTATATAAATGTAACAATTATAGGAATGAGCCCTTCCAAATGGAACACAGGGCTAGATGTGGAGAGTTTACAGGTGGTAATTAGCACGAAAGACACTAGGAAATGACACACCCTCTACAGTGAGTAAAATATACAATCATAGGATCTGTATCACCTTTTAGTCTGCTTCTTGCTAGATTGAGACCATTGTACTAGTCGACTTGAGACAATTCAATTGATACCAAACATAACTGTGAATATCACATGCATTCATGTAGAACATTTTATTTAGCTATTGACCATTCTGAGTGAGCGGAGTGAGGGGAGATGGGTGAGGGGGAGGAAGTGAATGAAAAGGATAGGGAGAGAAAGAACTTTTCTTGCATCTTCTCTCTGTGTGATTTTTGAAAAAGATGCCTGTATGTTAATACACTGTGTTTTTTTTGTCTGTGTCTGTATCTAAGAAGATCAGAGTGTCATACAGTTCAAGTCTTACAGTGGCTTTGTTTTCTGAGGTGATAATTTACTGTGGAAAGGATTCTCTCTCTATGCCTCATCAAGCTGCTGCCGCTTCCTTACTAATGGTCTTTCATGTCTTATGCTGCATCATTTTTAATTTCCACATGGCCCAGCAGAGCAGCCTAACTTCATATGAGGACCTTATTCATTTGAGAGTGTAAGGAAGGGTGCAGTGGTGCAATGTAAAGTATTGATTACCCTTCCTTTGAAAGCTGTCATCCACCTGAAGGAAAAGGGTTTTGTACTGACAGATTTTATTTAACAAGTAGTTGCATGCTCATGATCACCAACAGAGCATAAAAACTGGTCAAACTTGCTGACCAGTTCTTCTTTCAAATGAAGCTTGCTGGTAAAGTAAGTTGTAGGTTAAGTGTCACCACGGATTTAAAAAATTACATTTCAGCTAATTACAATACTCCAATGAACGTGATACAGTAAATAATGCATGCAGTAAAAATAATGACAATAAACTTCTTTCATTTAAGTTGTCCTTTCAGGCTTTAAGTACAATAAATATACAAAAGGCAAGCTACTGTAGACTGTTCAATTCACGAATTAATGACTCTTATGAGATGGACAAGTATAGTTTTATTAAATACAAATAAATAAATAAAGGTAAATATCTTGATTCTCAAAACAATTGTTTTCTTTTATTGAATAGTAAAAAAATATTAATTACTAATTTGCAAGAGAATTACCAGAGGCACGAACAGTGAGTCTAGTACATGTGGACCAGAGTTGTTGGGGGACAATTGTTTTGCAATTATAAAATCTTTATAATAGCAAAACAAACAACTACAGTTGTTTGTTTTGCTATTATAAGCAAAACATACTCAAATAAATGAAATTGAGAGCTTGAAAATCAGAATCAAAACAGGAAATGGCTGGGGATGCTATGCCAATCATCAAGGAGAACCACTGTGGTACACATGCCCCCATCTGGCTGAATGGCAGTCACCCTCAGCCTAGTGATGGCATGTCACCCTCCCTGCATGTGCTAGCTTCAATAATAACTGCTGTCACTGGACAGCTAGTGTGGATGTATAGGCCTGTGCTAAGGGTTACTATGTCTACCGCCTGCCCCGACCATTTGTCTGCTTCCACGTCTACTCTGGCCGTAAATCTCCCTCTTGCCTCACTGGGTCTTTCTGACACATTGGATAAATCAGACCTCTATCAGACTGTTTTGTCATGTGTGTCGTCATAGTTTTCTATGAAATATGTGATGAGGGTCGAGTGTAACGGAGCTGACTGTCCTGTCGAGCCAGAATGCCGCTGTTCTGAAGGGAACGATTCTAGGCTCTGATGCACAGACATGTCTGGGTGAGTAACAAGCCTGGCCAAGATAATGCTTATAGAGCAGAATAATTATTTTATGGAAAGACTGAGAGTGGAGACCACAAGACTGTTGAAAGGTGAAATGGAGAAACAATCCACTAATGTACAGTACTGTAAAAAGGCAGCCAGCAAAATCAATGCTTTTAATAGTGAAAAATGCTAATTATGCAGCAGCTTTCAAGAGATATATTTTTTTAAAGCAATTTCTGTAGGTAATGTTCAGGATACAATCTGCTGAAGTTTTTCTCGAAGACAAAATGCTCATGTCTGGAGCTGTTGCTATAGTTACCTCTCAGAAAGATGTGTAACTTATGTTCACAATTATCAATCTCTTAAGGAACAGCTAGAGGCAAAGGATAAATAGAAGTTTATGGCAAGACTGTATAGGGTGTGGGGGTCCAATCCTGTTCCTGGATAATTAAACAAACCTGAAGCAGCAGATCAAGGTCTTCAGGATTACTAGAACACTCCAGGACAGGGTTGCCAGGTCTGCGAAACAAAAACAGACTAATTGCAATTCAAAACTACCCTAATAGCAATTTTTCCCCTCTGTTGGAGGTCCCCTCCATCAAAATTACATTCCTTGTGATTGCTTTACCCTGCAAAAAAAAAAAAAAAACAGTGGCAAAAGTGTCAAAGTAGCCCAATTCCGTAGTAATACGGCAGACTTAGTAACACTAATTCAGGATTGGACACCCATGGTATGGGCCCACGTAGTCTACACACTCTGACACACTTTTAAAATAAAATAAAAAGACGTTCCAACTTTTAGTTTGGCTCGGGGGCCTGGGGGATTCAAGCCCTAATTGGAAGGGTTAGACCTCTCAAACCCTTCCTTAATTTGCAGAAGGAACATGGTACATGAAGCAGCCCTACTTCACAAAATGGTATGAGAAAGGTGTCAACTCCAAATGCTGTAATGAAGGGGAAAAGACACAACAGGAAAATAACAAGTAAACATAATAAGTGAAAACATTTACATGTAGCTGTAAGTTTTCATTTACTGGATTATATATGCTTAAGGACATCAAGCCATCTATCAAGCACATTGATCCGTTCCCTCTTGTTTTCTCTGTTTTTAACTCATTCTGGTCTGTTATGTGTAAGATGTGAAAGAATGTGAGAAAGACAATGGAGGATGTGCACAAATATGCATCAACACCAAGGGCTCTCGTCGTTGTGAGTGTGGACCAAGTAAAATACTGGACGTGGACAGGAAGAACTGTAAAGGTAAGAACATGGTTAAACAGAACATCCTGAATATGAGTAGACTTTCATTTAACTAATGCATTGTGGTTTCTGTGGTTCTGAGTAGAGACTGCTGGCTGTGACAATGTAAATAGAGGCTGTAGTCATGGATGCTCCTCAGAGGACAACTCATATTACTGTCATTGTCCCCAGGGTCTGATGTTGGGAGATGACAAGTGGACCTGTCAGGGTGAGCTGAACTTATCTTTCCTGCCTTTTGCCCCTTTTCTGTCAGGGTTTGTAGATTTTACTTTGACATTTTGTTGTTTGTTTGTGTGTTTTATGTGCAGTCCCTGTGCAGTGTGATCCTAGTTCCATACAGGTCTCGGTTCCCAAAGACTTGGTGGGAGGGCTTGAACTCTTCCTATCTAACACTTCCTGCCGGAGTATTTCCAATGGCACCCACATTAACCTACACTTTAGTCTGAAGACATGTGGTTCTGTGGTTCAGGAAAAAATTATGGATCAGTCATGCATACGAGGTCCCTAAACCAGTTTTTAATGGGATGCAACTTATGGCAATAATAGCCAATAATAATAGAGCCAGAAAGAACTGGGGAATACTGTGATGTTGCAGAGGGTGAACTTGACCCTCTTTCTGGTCAAAAAGTCTCCTCAAAAGTACTTGCCAGTAGTGTTCCTTCATAATTTGAAGCTCGCATCCAGGTCTGGATCCATAACACCTACTTTTCAGAATCCAACCCTAACGGATAAAACCAAATCCTAGCTTCCATATTTATCCTCATTCTTTCATTACTGAAGTAAAATAGGTGGTGAATACCATTACATGTTGAGTTATATAATATTTGATAGTTCTCTGGGAATGTAGTGGAAAATCATCATCTTCCTTATTCTCTTCTCCAGGTCATTGAGGACAAAATTGTTGGCACCAACTACCTGCCGAGTCTGCGCAACAAAGCACTCGAGTTAGAGGGCCACAGTGAAGGAATATTCCCCTTCAGTTTGGAGATCTTCAAAAATGCAGAATATTTCGAGTCATACAACTAGTCTCCTCAACTGCATTTGCATGATTCACTGTACTTTGGTGTTGAGCCTCAAGAGCGGGTGGATGGCCTTGCTGCCTTTGTAGATAGCTTTTTTGGCCACACCTGGCCCCAAAGCTTAAAATATTACCTTATCAAAGATGGGTAGGTATTTAAAATAATTCAAATATGAAGGCATATTGTTCTGTATACTCAATACCATTCTGCATGCTCCATGACTGTTGCTATAAGTTATTTCAGCCATTTTGCTTACTTCAACAAGCCACAGAATTAGATCACCCTAACCCTTCTACCACAATATCTCTCTCCAGAACCTGAATACTTTAGCAAACCTAACAGATAAAAGAAGCAAATAGTGTGTTTAGATTGGGTGGCTCCCCTGACAGTTTGATACTGTGTTTAGTCCCTAGGGCTGTTACAGAGGCAGGCGTGATTTCTCAGGGCACCCTTGTTTTCAGTTTCATATCTGTGAGGTTGTGGTACAATTTATCCATAGTATCTTGATGAGCGATTGGCCTTTAATGGCCTTATATTTATCAGTTACATTTCAGATGATATGGTGCGTCAGCTTTCGGCTAAAGACCAGCTCTCCAAACACTACCAGGTCCCTGTCTTCAAGTTCATTGTTAAGGACAACAGAGTGAGTAGGGAACAGGTGCATGCTGGTAAATTCAGCTGCCTGGTTTGTCCTATGAACTTGCTTTTATGTGCTAATGGACCAGCTATTACTAATACTGTGTGTGTATTAGGAGGTGTTCCTTCATAGACGTTTGCTGGTGTGTGGGTAGGAACAACGGGAATCTCGCTGCCGAAGGCGTTTGAGGAGAGATCTCTGGACTGATCAACACCAAGAGCAACATGTACTGTCCAGTGGACCCATTCATATACTGCCAGATCCATGAGACCACACGTCTATGAAATCACTTACCCACAATGCCATCTACAGGCTACTTTACTTTATTACAACACATCCATGTGGCATACATTGTCTGCAGTAAGCTTACATTTATGAGTTGTATAAGTTGCTTCTTTCTACTACTTTTGACAGTTATATTTACTATACTAAGCTCATCTGCCTCACTAGAAATAATGTCTTTCTATGTGCATGCATCTAGGTGATGTATTGTGCATGCAGTATAAGCCTAGGTATTTCAGCTTTGACAGTTTTGAATGTCTAATTTGCATACAAGTTTTACTGAGGTTAATAAAATTATTTTAAATCCAATAAAATTATTTTTGTCACAGTCTGTAGTCATATTATCTCTCTTAGTGCAATAACCATTCCTGTGTTACTGTTCAACACCCATTCTGCATTTATTTACTTTTAAAATAAAACCCAAATAAAACTACTTGGCTTACAGTAGGTGAACATTTCAGTTTTCAGCACATGATATTCAGAAAATCACACATTTGGATTAATATATCACTACCCTACTGAGATTCAACACTCATAACATTTTGATTGACATTTCTGCATAAAACAATGTTAGTTTGGAAATTAACTATTAACTTAAAATTAGTTTTGCAGAGGAAATTATATTTTAGTGAATTTCTCTCTGAGATCTTATGTCACAGTTATAAGTCTGGATGTTCTTTTTTATTTATTTCTTTTTTAGTTTTTGTTGAACTAAAACTAACCCACTAACACCAATTCAAGGCGAACCTGTCAAGAAGAACATGTAAAGGTAACAACCCCCCATTCAAAAAACAAAATATGGATGAAAATGTGTCTATTTTTAGGATCAATACAGTTGTTTGTATGTT
This sequence comes from Carassius carassius, assembly GCF_963082965.1. NCBI lineage: Eukaryota > Metazoa > Chordata > Actinopteri > Cypriniformes > Cyprinidae > Carassius > Carassius carassius. The sequence continues at coordinate 25,438,200 of NC_081784.1, forward strand.
TGCTTACTTTGTGACATTTTTAGGAAGATTAGTCTAATTTCTACAACAGTCATTGCGATTATGCAAAAAAAAAAAAAAAAAAAAAAAAAAAGAAAAAGAAAAAAAACATGATCTTTTGTTGCAATGCAAATAAAATAAATATTTTATTTAAATTGGTAAATGTAAATTAATAGCATGTATACATTGAAGTAGCATGTCATATACCACATTTAATGTATGCTGGTAATAATTAAAATTAATAAAAAATAATAATAATATTGATAAATAAAATAACTTTATTAAACTAATGAGAATCCAATAACAACCAACACTGTTGTGCATTGCAGTAAATCTGCTTAATTGTTTCTTTTCAATTTTATGGTGAAATGTGACCAGTGTGTGTCTTAATGAGATTCATCCTAATACTGACCCCTAGTGTGGAGTAGTTTAAACTTGTAGAGTGTTTATATATGTTGAAGGTGAAGGTTTTTTTGGTTTGTAGGTCTTCACAGTTCATCCTTCTCTTCTCCTTCACAATAGCAGGATGCCCTCTGGCCATTCATGAAGGGCCTGCAGCCCAAAGTCCACACAGTGTTATACATTGTGTCCGCAAAGGTCTCACAGGCTGTGGGAGAAAAAGGCCATGATGGGAATTTGTCTGGTGTACAAAAGTGCTATTGCAAATGACAATCCATGTAAACAATAAACATAATAGATAATGGATCTGTTGTAATATGTAGTAAGCAAAGCAGCATTGCTGAAAAATAATAATTCAATATAGCGTGTGTGTGTGTGTGTGTGTGTGTTCCACACCTTCGACTTTTGACATGAGGCCCAGACTCTTCTTCAGGTCACCACAGATGCTATGGAGGCACCAGCGGAATTTTGTGTCACAGCGGTACTTGTTAGAGCCACAGGTGTCATAGCAAATGTCTAGCTGATTACAACATTTGGTCATGGCCGGGACACCCATATCAAACTGTAGAGTAACAGCAAATTGCAGAACATGAGCTTTAAAAAATTCACACTTCACTGTTAAAACGCCAACAACCAAATGCAGCTCAGACACACAAAGAACTTGTTAGTCACAAAAAATGGAACAAGCTATCTGACTTCATCCTTTCAACGTCCCACTCACATTAAAATGAATTAAGTAAATGAAGAGTTAGTATGTTTGGTACTACCCAAAGTATAATATATATGCCAGGAATTAAATGCATCACAAAATTTTAAACAATATCTATCAAATGTGTCAATCTTTGGTGTGAAAAAGTTGAAGACTCCTGCCTTAGTTTTAGCCATGGTTATTTAAGGGATGCATTGATGGAGCATGGTTAGAGTCGCGTCGTATTTCGTAAAGTTGAAACAAGAAGAGAATTACATTTGTCACCCATAGAGGAGGATTTCAGATATATTGTCTGTGTAAGTGCTTTCTGATTGAACACCTTAACTTCAAAGTTGGAATTTATTCAAGATCCAGAAATTGCACAGAGGGCTGTCCATGTTTCTTTGTGTGGAAAGTAATCGGCACACTTGCTTTCCTCTTTCCTGACAGAAGTCCCATCAGTGCTTAGGCTGAATGCCAAACTCAACCTTTTGGATGTTCACCTTGTCTGTTCTAGTCTCTCAATTTAGGACCACCATATCTGAAATTGTGCTGGCCTGTGCAATACTAGTCACGCAGACCCAGACTTTTAACTTAATGCTATTAGTCCACATTGCAACTTACTATGGCCAAGAACCACCCACTGACTGAGTCTGATGTAAAGCAATCAAACTACGTTTGTCACAGTTAGGGGTTTATTTGAAATGGATATATTATATTATATTATATTACATAATATTATATAATATTATATTATAATTACATTAGTTAAGATAACGGGTTACACTTTAGTTTAGGGACCAATTCTCACTATTAACTAGTTGCTTATTAGAATACATATTTGCATATTGGCTATAAATTTCTACTTATAAAGCAAGTATTAATGGCTTATTCTGCATGAACAGAGTTTAGATCCCTTAATCCTACCCCATACCTAAACTTAATAACTACCTTATTATTAATAAGCATTAAATTAGGACTTTATTGAGGCAGAGGTCATAGTTAATAGTTAGTGAGAATTGGTCCCTAAATGAGAGTGCAACCAGATAAGTTGTAAGAAATGAAAAGAGTATCTAGTTTACTTATGTCTTAGTGCCACACTCATTTTATTTTCATATTTGCTGCCACTAACCTGGAAGTGAGATATCTACCAGCTTTTTTGAAGGCCAGCGTTACTGTCTATAAATTTCACTGTACTTTGAACCCTAAAGTCATCGGTCAGTGCTTTCTCCTTTAAACAAGCAGGGCTGTCTCTGTTTTATCAAGTATCAGATACAAAAGGTATGAAATGATTACATTTTTCTCCTGTCTAACTTAAATATTAAGAGTTGGTTTTGGATGGATATTTTATATATAACTTTGATTAATTGACCAGTCCACACTTCATTAGCAGGATTCCCTGCTAACAGGTCATGCATAGGGACAGAACAAACAGTATCAAATCTTCAAGGTGACAGACTGGCCATTGCTTAATGTTAGTAGAAATAAAAAGACACATACACTGTTAGGTACCTGGAAGCCAAGCAGTGAGGTGCTACAACCATCAGGCTCCGGCATTTGATAGCCAACACGAGGTTGAGGAGCTTTACCTGAAAAACAGAAATAATCATTTATAATATATCATATCTTTAATATGTGATTAACATAAAGTTGTTGTTGACCTTTATTGGAATATATTTAATATAACAGTAGCTTTGAGAGCTTTATGTGGGGAAAAAAAATCAAAAGCAGTTACACATTGCATTATAAGTGGGTCCACTTATAAAGAACCAAAAACATGAATATTTTCCTGGATGACTCTGGACTAATTTGGCTTCACACTGTTGGTTACCTAAAATAAATTTAAAAAAGGTACCATGCAAAAAACTGAATCTAAACATATAATACCCATGTTGTTCTCTCTGAATTTATTTACCCACTACAGTTCATTCAGTATAATTTTTTTTGGGGACATTTATTTAAAAGTATCTATTATGGAAATGTGATCTTCCGATTGAACTGAAGGTACAGTTGTGTATCACTTGTATACATGTAGCTATTAAAAACTTTACAAATTTCTTCATAAAATTACTTAAATGTAACACATAGAATTAAAACAGCAGAGCACCTAAAACAGAGCCCTAGGTAACTCCAGCATCAGTAAATGTGAAATATTTATGATCAAGATTTTTTTTTTTTTACCATGATATAAGTCATTAATTTCTATGTGACAGTATTTTTTTTAAAGCTGTTTAATAATATATTAAACATATATGGCTCATATGTGTTAATTTATCCAAGAGGTATTATGAGCAAGTGTGATTTTTTTCCTACAGTATGTCCTGCAGGATGAAACAGTATAAAAGATTTCCATGTTTGATATTCAGAGCATTTTAAGAAAAGGTGACACTGTCCATGGAACATTATTAAAATCATCTTAAAATATGGTTGCATTATAAGGTTAGACATTACAAATACATGTGTTACATTTATCTTAACTTTGGTATTTAGTCAAGGCCCAGCATCCAAATGTTCAGTAGGACTTTTGAAACCTGCATGAAGTTTATTATGCAATTATTTTGTTCCAACTGTAACAAAATTATATTAACAACTTTTATTGTGTATGAAGAAAATTGATTGAATAAACTGCATTCACTGCCCTCCTTAGGCAACATTAAACACTAAGAACACTAACAATTTGCACTTACTCAACAAAGTTAAACTAATTAAATCAATTTCTGTATGCATTAAGTTCCATTAATTTGTACTCAATTAACAGTCAAAGGCTAAGCAAAAATAAGCAAGTCTGACATTCAAGAACTAAATCAGTAATATAAAGGAGTCAGGAGATAAATAAAGTGCTCCCTAATTTCCCAGGCATAATCATATATGAAATGCTCTGATTCTTTACTGTCATCTGTAGAGTGGTGTGATCGACTTGCCCAATGTCTCACCATGTCTGTAAACATGAGCAGTGAGAACAGATCAGTGAGGGCATGTTTTACATAAAAAGCCGATAGAGAGCCATGTCCTGTGAATGATCCCTTTTGCATTTAAATGAGAATTCTCAAATCATTAAATTCAATTAAAATATATTTAGTTTTGCATTAGTAGTGTCAGTTCTAAACACTATATGCAGAGTGTAAAGCACAATAAACATTTCTTTCAATTAGTTATATTCATGCATATTCAGTCATTATTCACCTTCTTTACTGTTGTTGTTTTTCCAGTGGAAACACAGAAGGAAAAGTTTTGAAGAATACACAGTACAGAATCTTCTCATTTCCATGACAATTTATAATGATCTGCCAAGCTTTAAAAAATAAATAAATAAATAAACATATACTAAAAGTATTTATGCTTCTTTTTGGAGATTGAAAGACTTGGACACAAACAGTCAACATTTTTCTGAGCTTTTAATGTACAGACTCACATCCTTTTGCATTCTAGAGCAGAAGGAAAGGTTAAAGTTTTGCCCAAAGCATATAGTGTGAGAGAGATCTAAAATGTTTTTAGAATGCACACTGAGCAAAGAATAAAAAAACAAGGACTATTCCACTAAAATACAAATACTGTTTCACTTACCATATCTACAGCGGTACTGACATACACCATCCCGACCTCCCATCAGCTCCAGTAAGGAGTCAAAATACCCATTCACTGCCTGGAAACTCCCTCTGATAGAACCGAAACCCCAGTCCAACTCATCCTCCGATTCTATAGTGGAGCTCTGGGTCTCTGCAGGTTTTCCCTCTAAAGGGGCATCTGCCATCAAAATGTTTTCTGCCTGGTTCTTCCCATTTGCAGGAACATCTAGGGTTTCACCAGCCAGAGCTTCAGGTAAAACAGACCCGTCAGCTGGCGAATCCATTGCAGCTGCATCATCAGAAGCCTGGATAAGGGTGGCAGCCAAGCCTGTGGAGATACATAGCAGGAGCAGTGTCAACGGACGTAGAAACATGATGTGGCCCTGGGTCCTATGAGGTCTGTAGGGTCCAAGAAGAAGGGGAGACCGATAAAGCCAAAGGGCTTAGAAGGAAGAGTGAGCAGCACAAATAGACTTTGCTGATAGTGCCTCGTGGAAGGGACTTTAACCTGTGATTAGATCAAGCAGACAGCAAGGCATTGATTGGTGCTAAGGTTAAAGGTAAGGTCCAATCCTCTTGCTGAGGATTGCTCTCTCAGTGAATCACAGTCACACTCACCCTTTGTAATCAACTTTTTTTTTTTTTTTGCTTTTGCTTTGATTACCTGCAGTTCACACTTTGCCTGGAAAAGGCTTTCTTCTCTCACACAATAATTTTATCTAGTTCTTGTGTTTCAACTATTTTTGCCATTGACAGACTGTTGGTATTCTTAAAGTCCTAAATCGTGCTCAGCTTTTTGGTTAAACAAAATTTCTATGAGGCATATTGATTGCATGAATGAAGTAATACTGGATTGCAGGGCTATGATAAGATTTATGGGTCAATAACATGCCATTTATTTTCTTTGTCCTGTGTATTAATATAATAGTATTAATATATTTTAAAACGAAATACAGTACAGAGACCCGAATCTATTTTATGGTGAACGTGTTTTTAATTTCTGAAATTAAAATTCCTTTTGATATTTTTGGGAAGCAAAAAATCAGAAATATCAGTTAGTTTAGTCAGAAATGACATACAGTAGCACACTAAGTCATAAAAGGCTAAAGGTTCGGAAAGAGTTGAATGGATTCTCTTTGAAAATATGAGGTTGTTTATTTAGATTTAGAACACTAAGTTTGAACATTATTAATATTTGACTGACATTTATTAATCTCTTCAGTATGCACTTATGCTGTATAGTTGTTAAAGAGGTGTGTCTGCTGCTGATGTGCAGTTGTTCACACACTTTCTTATCACATGGACTGCAATGTCACTGATTTCAAACGTGATTTCAAACTGTTTTTCACACCAAGCATCACATGGATACAGAGGATTTAAATAAAAAATAAGATACTTTCATGATCATTTTATTTAAATGCTTGTGCATGACAGCATACTAATAAAAAAATGATGTGCCCCCACTCTCTATTATCGATCAGTGTGTGACCCATGGTAAACCAAATAAATATTACATGATAATGGCTAAATGATCTCTCTCTCTTTTCACGTAAGGATTCTAAGATTTTTTGTACCAAGAATAATAATATAAAATTTAATCAAATTATAATTAAGTGCAGTTTAATGCACTTGACTGATTTGCCTAATTTTGAAATGATAATGTTGCATTCTGTTTTAACTTGCCATTTCAAAGACTACATTTTAACAATACTACACTTCATTAAAATGTGTGTGATCATTTAACCATTATCATGCAATATTGTATTTATCTTTTTTATCATGGGTCACATAACATGCTTCCAGATCTCAGCCTGATTTGGGCCACATATCACCTGACTGATCTGGGCCACACTCCTCCCATCAACAATCGGCCCTCATATTGTTTGCCGTGATCCACGCCGTGCCGCCATTGCCACACATGGCCCAGCTCTGGCTGAAAGGGTACATGCCATTGTTGACAGGAGGCCAGCAGTGCCAGCTTGAGGCCACATTTGGCCAAGTCTGTTTGCTATGTGGGTTGGCCCCCACGGACCTGGTTCCCGAAAACTAATGTTCTTTGTGACAGCCCCTCCCTGGCAGATTCCTCTGAGGAAGGCACCTGTTTCCAGACCTCTTGAAACTTCATGTCTGGTCCTTGGACGGGATGCAGAGGTTCTACGTGACCTACCCCAGGGGGTAGTTAATACCATTACTGCAGCATCACTTGGTACTAGAGCACCATCCACAAGACAAGTTTACGTCTTGAAGTGGAACCTGTTCGTCTAAAGTGGTGTTCTTCTCATAGAATATGCCTGAATATGCCTGATCAGAGCCGTACATACTTTTTGCAGCAGGGGTTGGGGTGAAGGCTGTCTCCCTTCAAGCTGGCTGGCAGAAGGGGAATGACATTTCTAAACAGAGGATAGCCTACTGCAGAGTAGTCGCCACCACCATGGCTTATCAGGCACAGGGTGTGCCCTGCCCGCTTCTACTTTGGTGCTGGCTTATGGCACCTCACTGAAGATATTTGTAGAGCTGCAGGCTGGGCGACCCCCCCAACGTGTTTGCTAGATTCTATAGCCTTTGTTTGGAGCTGGTATCCTCCTGTGTTCTCACCTCAAATGGGTAGAAGCACTGAGAGGCCCTGATGTGTTGGCTTGCTAAAACCGCTCCAGAGAGTCCGTACTGTAGACCTTTTGAGATTCGTTAGCCAGACGTGGCAGAACGTCCAGAGTCATGCACTCACTCTATGAATCTGTGAGAACCGGTAGAGGGCTTGGTTCCATATGTAAGGACCTAAGTGGATCCCATATGTGTAAAGTATACGGTATAGCCTCAGAGCCTGTTTTTCTCTGGCAAGCTTTCTGCCATTTCCCAAGAAAGCTACAATCACCTCTAATCATCCCTATGTACCTAAACAGTTGTTCATATGTGTAAGTGCTTCCGAACCTCCTTCAGGAAGGGTGGAGCTTTTGCAACGTTCCTGTTCCAAGTGGAACGGTTATGTTTCTCAGTGTTGTCCAGTCTCAATGAGTGGGTACGGCTATGACAAAACTGACTAACCTACTTGTTGCGAGCCCGGCACCAGTGTCTTGTGCGAATATCCTGTGCCCCCTTCTCGGTGTAGGCTGGGAAACATCAATGGGGTTTTGGTAGGGATCCCAATTTGTCAGTCATTACTGACGTGACGTCGAGAGTGACCGAATTAAAGGGAACATCTCAGTTTATGTATGTAACTCTCATTCCCTGAGAGGGGATACGGAGACATCACGTCCTATCGCCACAGTTGCTGTGCCACAGCTGAGCGGCTGGGTTACCGGCTCAGCTCCTCAGCGTAAACCTGGTGTGCGTTACACCTGCTTCCTAATTATGCTCATGCTGTGATCAGCTGGATGCAATCACCACAAACAAAACTAGAGGTATTTCGTATTGCTTGGCGGGAAAGTAACCTATCCTACAGAAAAGCATTAAAAACTGCTAGATCCGATTACTTTTCTTCTCTTTTAGAAGAAATCAAACATAACCTCAGGTATTTATTAAATACAGTGGCTAAATTAGCGAAAAATAAAGCCTCAAAAAGTGTTGACATTTCCCAACACCACAGCAGTAATGACTTTATGAACTACTTTACTACTAAAATCGATACTATTAGAGATAAAATTGCAACCATTCAGTCGTCAGCTACAGTATCGCATCAGACAGTGCACTATAGACCCCCTGAGGAACAGTTCCACTCATTTTCTACTATAGGAGAGGAAGAATTGTATAAACTTGTTAAATCATCTAAACCAACAACATGTATGTTAGACCCTATACCATCTAAGCTCCTAAAAGAGGTGCTTCCAGAAGTCATAGATCCTCTTCTGACTATTATTAATTCCACATTGTCATTAGGATATGTCCCCAAAACTTCAAACTGGCTGTTATTAAGCCTCTCATCAAAAAACCACAACTTGACCCCAAAGAACTAGTTAATTATAGACCAATCTCGAATCTCCCTTTTCTCTCCAAGATACTAGAAAAGGTGGTATCTTCACAATTATATTCCTTCTTAGAGAAAAATGGTATATGTGAGGATTTCCATTTAGGATTTAGACCGTATCATAGTACTGAGACTGCTCTCCTTAGAGTTACAAATGATCTGCTCTTATAATCTGATCGTGGGTGTATCTCTCTATTAGTTTTATTGGATCTTAGTGCTGCGTTTGACACAATTGACCACAACATTCTTTTGCATAGACTTGAACACTTTGTTGGCATTAATGGAAGTGCATTAGCATGGTTTAAATCGTACTTATATGACCGCCATCTGTTCGTAGTAGTGAATGAAGTTGTATCATATCGATCACAAGTGCAGTAAGGAGTACCTCAAGGCTCAGTACAAGGGCCGCTACTCTTCATGCTTTATATGTTACCCTTGGGAGATATCATCAGGAAACATGGTGTTAGCTTTCCCTGTTATGCTGATGATACTCAGCTCTATATTTCTTCGCAGCCCGGTGAAACACACCAATTTGAAAAACTAATGGAATGCATAGTCGATATAAAAAACTGGATGACGAGTAATTTCTTAATGTAATGTAATGTCAATTTTCGTCATCAGTTAGGAACCTAGGTGTGCTATTCGATCGCAATCTTTCCTTAGAAAGCCACGTTTCTAGCATTTGTAAAACTGCATTTTTCCATCTCAAAAATATATCTAAATTACGGCCTATGCTCTCAATGTCAAATGCAGAAATGTTAATCCATGCATTTATGACCTCAAGGTTAGATTATTGTAATGCTTTATTGGGTGGTTGTTCTGCACGTTTAGTAAACAAGCTACAGCTAGTCCAAAATGCAGCAGCAAGAGTTCTTACTAGAACCAGGAAGTATGACCATATTAGCCCGGTCCTGTCAACACTGCACTGGCTCCCTATCAAACATTGTATAGATTTTAAAATATTGCTTATTACTTATAAAGCCCTGAATAGTTTAGCACCTCAGTATTTGAATGAGCTCCTTTTACATTATAATCCTCTACGTCCGCTACGTTCTCAAAACTCAGGCAATTTGATAATACCTAGAATATCAAAATCAACTGCGAGCGGCAGATCCTTTTCCTATTTGGCGCCTACACTCTGGAATAACCTACCTAACATTGTTCGGGAGGCAGACACACTCTTGCAGTTTAAATCTAGATTAAAGACCCATCTCTTTAACCTGGCTTACACAAAACATACTAATATGCTTTTAATATCCAAATCGGTTAAAGGATTTCTAGGCTACATTATTAAGGTAATCCCGGAACCGGGAACACTTCCCATAACACCCTATGTACTTGCTACATCATTAGAAGAATGGCATCTACGCTAATATTTGTCTGTTTCTCTCTTAATCCGAGGTCACCGTAGCCACCAGATCCAGTCTGTATCCAGATCAGAGGGTCACTGCAGTCACCCGGATCCAGTACGTATCCAGACCAGATGGTGGATCAGCACCTAGAAAGGACCTCTACTGCCCTGAAAGACAGCGGAGACCAGGACAACTAGAGCCCCAGATACAGATCCCCTGTAAAGACCTTGTCTCAGAGGACCACCAGGACAAGACCACAGGAAACAGATGATTCTTCTGCACAATCTGACTTTGCTGCAGCCTGGAATTGAACTACTGGTTTCGTCTGGTCAGAGGAGAACTGGCCCCCCAACTGGGCCTGGTTCTTCCCAAGGTTTTTTTCTCCATTCTGTCACCGATGGAGTTTCGGTTCCTTGCCGCTGTCGCCTCTGGCTTGCTTAGTTGGGGTCACTTCATCTACAGCGATATCGATGACTTGATTGCAAATAAAATGCACAGACACTATTTAACTGAACAGAGATGACATCACTGAATTCAATAATGAACTGCCTTTAACTATCATTTTGCATTATTGACCAGTGTTTGGAATAACGATGTTTAAAAGAACGGCGTTAGGTAACGACGTTATTTTTTCAGTAACGGGGTAATCTAACTAATTATTTTTCCCGTCGTTACAACACCGTTAACGTTACTGAACGTTAACTGCGGTGCGTTACTATGCATTGATTTAATATGCAAGCGAGTGAGCAGGTGGGTTAATAACGAGATAAGCGATTATGATTGGCTAAGGCAGAGTCATGTGTTTCATGGTAGCCAATCAGAGCCAGTGTTTTTACACACACGCGCCAGCAGCGCCAAACACACACAGTCACACACACGCAACAGCTACACAAAGATTCGCAGCAGCAGGAGAAATGGCGAGTCAGGAGCAATCCGATGAAAAGTTGGCAATTTTCAAGGTGGAGATATAAGCACTACTTCAAATTCATTGTAGTCAAAGGCAAGAACGTGCATGTAATGTGTGACACACGCATCTACAAAGCTAGTGGCCAAAAACACTTTTCTTACAAAGAGTGCAGGATAAAACTCTTGCTGTCTGTTGACGTGCAATAAATCTCGAAAGTTATGTACGAACACCTGTCTGTTCTACTTATTTCAACTGACTTGTGAAAACTGCTAAAAAAAAAAAATACTTTGACATATAGCAACTTTTTTTTTTTTACAGTAACGCAAATAGTTACTTTCCCTGGTAACGAGTTACTTTTATTATAGAGTAATTCAGTTACTAACTCAGTTACTTTTTGGAACAAGTAGTGAGTAACTATAACTAATTACTTTTTTAAAGTAACGTTCCCAACACTGTTATTGACACACTGTTTTCCTAATGAATGTTGTTCAGTTGCTTTGACGCAATGTATTTTGTTTAAAGCGCTATATAAATAAAGGTGACTTGACCACATGCCAATGTGTTTTGGCTCATTGAGTTACACTCAAAGTGGATTGGTCTCTTTAAGCGAGATCTCAATTTGTCAGTCATTACCGACGTGATGTCTCCATTCCCTCATTTAAGGAACAATAGTTTTTTTTTTGCCCAATAGATGGCGTTAACACAAAGGATTTAGAATGGATTGGTCACAGCTTCAGCACTGCAGCTATGATTAGTAGTTTATCTCACACCTGGATTTCAAAAGTTTCTTTATACAAGCAGTTCTGATTCACTCTTGTGTCCTATATCAAAATAACCATCACAAAACGGTTTCATTACTTTTTTTTGCATAGCTTTATTTTACTTACCATGTTTCCCCTGCTGTTAAAATGTGGCAAGACACACACCCTGATGTTAAGAAAACCTTTTGTGTCATCCAGAATAATTATAGTTGTAAACATAATGTTGATCTTAATAAAGAAAATTAAGCTGAAGCTGATTTACCTTTAGTTGTTCATGATATACATTCAAAGTTAAGATGAGCTATTTGGACACTTGTGTAACATGTTCAGGTAAAATCTTAGTGTTACTTTGCTAGGTGTACTTTGCCTGTGTGAAAACACACTGCCACCTGCTGAAAAAAATTCTGAACAACAGGCTTATGTTTATGTACTACTTTATTTTTGTGTAATACTATATATTAATTCCATCATTTCATATAATTGCACATAGTGCTGTTTCTATTGCAATATCCATGGCAAATTGATCACTGTAAATCTTTATGTAAGGAAGTAAATAAATAAATAAACATACATACATGAATAAAAATTCACAAAATACATATTACACAATTTGTATTCGGCAGAAATATTTAATAAAAATAATTACTGCTCATACATTAAGAGTAGAGACATTTATCTCGGGCAACAGTGTGCAGTTTCTCGAAATGACCATTTGCTTTATTCCATTATGTACAATTTGTTCTTTACAAAACAAAAATGCTAAATAAGTAAATATAAGTTAATTTAAAATTTAACTCTAATTAACAAAATAACAATGGTAATAATCAATAATTGTGTCAATAATAATGTAATAGGAGCAATAATATTAATAACAATGATAATAGTCTCTAAACATAGTGCATATGAGGGGAACGACAACTGGTTGCGCATAATCTTGGGTGACTGAGGTGAGCAGTGCTGAACAGATCCTCTCAACTCTGACTCTGTAGTAAACTGGGTTGGCAGCATTACTCCAGAGTGAACACACACACACACACACACACACACACACACACACACACACACACACACACACACACACACACACACACACACACACACACACACACACATTCGCATGGGATCAGAAAGTGCACGACTACCTAAGATAGCACCATTAAAATGTAGCTTACATCTCCAAACTCAATCACTCTACACACAGTGCACATCGCATGCAGACACAACCATTGGAAGCCTTGACTAACATTCCCATATCCAATGGTGTACACCATTGGTACACTTAAAAAACGAACAGGAATGTAGAAGCAGTTTGTGACAATATTGATTACATTCAGTCCTGCAGTATTTACAGTAGGCCAGTCAGAGCTGCATCACTGTCTGCATGGACTGCAGGTGCATCTTACAGATACAAAGAAAAAAATTTGAGGCAAAATTGATGGCAAACATTTTTGTTTGGTCGCAACTTGAAATTCAGCTTAGTCTGCATTTGACAACTTATAATGTAGATGAAATAAATCTTACTGTCCAGAAGGTGCAATTGTCAGTGTCCGATGCATTTTCAATTGCCCCTTCAATAAGCTCCGTCCCATTGGTTACTGTTCTTTGTTCTCACAAATTTGTACAGACTGTTCCATAGAAACTGGAGCAGAATGTGTTCATAAAGTGGTGAAGAAATGTGACATTACAAAGCATTATTCATCTGTTGATTATGTGTAATGTTTAAATTTTACAGAAACAATAATCTTTGAAGACTGTGAATCATGTTGATTTGGGAATGAGAGTTCAGAGAGTAAACCAATGGGCAAAGTCAGAAATTTACTAAAATAATAAATTAAATTTTGGTTTATTTTTCACCAAACCCTATCATATGCCCTCAGAACACTTGGAAAATAGGATCATTCTGTGATCTTTTTATTTAATGTTTAAAGCTGATCGCAATTCATATAATTGCCATTATATGGATAAGCATAACCAGGACTTTATAATTATTATTAGTATCTCTCCTTCTGGTCTGAAAATGAAAGAAGGTCATACAGCACTAGAACAACACCAGACTTTTCATTTATTTAGTGAAATATCCCTTCAAGTAATTTAAGCCTGCAGCCTTTAAAAAAAAAAAAAAAATTGTACAGGTCTCTAATGAATGTATTAGTATTTGTATTTTTATTTCCCTACAGGTTCAGTCATTTATCTTTTATTTATTAATTTATTTATTTTGTATAAATTCATTTACAGATTTGGTGGAGATGTAGTACCTTAAATAATAATTTATAATAATAATAATAATAATAATAATAATAATAATAATAATAGTAATAATAAAAAAATATCAGAAAATAATCAGAAATAGTTCCATAATAAATGTTTGCATAATCAAGCAATCAATTTGGTTGTGTACATTTTCTTTTTTGAACAGATTTTGGGTAACCTTACTCACTCATGCAAACAATTATTTCAACATATCTGCTGTCTGTTAAGTCATAATTTCTTTGTACACACACAAGTTCTTATAGTGAAGATGTAAAGAGGTGGTATAATTTTTCCCTCTTGAGGTTGAATTATTATGTTGGTAAAATCATAATTTAGAATTTCACAACCACTCTTTTCACCCTATTCATTTTTACTGTTTTTGAACATCCAACTGGTGTCCTGCAGTTGATGTCAAAAACTTGCACTGAATGAGCAGTGGCAGATTAAGACTCTTCGGTGTCCCTTGGCAAAGACAACTAGATCCCATTAGCTCAAGTAATGATAATAATCCAATCTGTTAATCACTTCAGACTTCTATGGCCAACAAAGAATGTGTGTAGACTTTTTAGAGTCATTGTTGTCTTCAGCTCAACATATACGGTGCTTAACAAATTGATTAGACCACCATCCAATGTAAGGTTTGTGCCACAGCTGCACTAAACTAACAGTATTGGTGATTACCAAAATCATTTTTTGTATGTTTCTGTAATGGTTAATCCACTAGTATAGTCACAGTCGCATTTCTAATGCAAAAATATATGTATTGTTTAATTGTTTTATTTATTTGTTTTATTGTTAATTATTGGATTTTATGGGATACAAAGATAGACTGCACAAAAGGTTAATCAAAAGTAAGTCTTTGGGAACAACTAGAAACTATGTGGAAGTCAATAACAACAGAGATTGTGGAAAAATGCATAAAAACAATGCCAGCAAAAAATGCAAGCTGTTATCAAGGCCAAAGAAGGCCATTCAAAATAAAAATAAAATAGGCTATATAAGCAAGTGAATAAAGAATATTTATTTGTTACAGATTATTATTTGCCTAATAAATGACAATCATTTTTTTGTTTAATTAATTTGTTAGGCACTGTATAAAGCTACATAGTTTTGTGAGTAAGTTTTCATGGTACAATGGAAAGAGAAACATTTTATTCCTTATTTGACCCCTTTTAAATGTCAATAACACTATGAGCTTCAACGGGTTAAACTTCATATCAGGTTCTAAGATGCTGAAGATCTCTGTGAGGAACACCGTGACTTGTGTGTGACTCCAGTAAGGTTCAGAGTGAAACTTATGCCATCACAAAAGCTCTTTGATTTGGAAGGACGCGCTTTAGGGGATTTTTGTTTTCAGCTCCACTCAGAATAGGCTGTATTTCTTCATTCAAGTACTGCAAAACATTTTTGCTCAAAATATTATATAAAACATCCATCAGACCACCAGAGCGATGGGTTTATCATGCCTCATGCACCTTAACCGTGGCTTAACATTCTTTCTGTCTGTCTTAAAAATTTATCCATTCAAGTAGCTTTGCGTACAACATTTGTGACCACAGCAGGATAAAAAAGTACCATTTTAAACTACACAAACCATCTTCTAGTTACAAGTCACCCAACCAGATCGTAACTCAGGTTCGTATTTAAGGCCTCTTCAAATGTAAGACCAGGAAAGAAACTGAGATAAATAAAAATAATTATCTAAATAAAAATATGCAGAAGCAACCTCCTAAGGAAAAGTACTGCCATTCTGCTGAAGTGATCCCACACAGAGTGGACTTGAGTCCCAAACATCAACAGGGGAGCCCTGATGTCATTAGAGTGTACGCCTCCTTCACCCACTGAGGTAACATTATATTTTGTTTCTTTTTTCTGAATGTATCCTTCCCTGCTTGCCCTCTGCGCTTCCTTCTGTCTCTACAGGATGTGGGACTGTCCATAGGATGTCCAGTGTGTCTGGCAGGGTGTACTGTAGGATGCACTGTGGGACAGGTCCCACGGATTTAATTGTCCACTTTTACTGGTCCACTGTCTGATGTTTCGCTCAGTTCAGCCTCATCAGTGGAAGCCCATGCAGACGTGTCCTCTCCTTGCACGATTTGTTCCCATTGGGCCAGGTTTTCCCTGCAAACATAGGTAGCTTTTCACATTATCAATGCAAAAACAAAACAGTTGGTCAACAGTTTAAATGTGGCAAAACATTCCACAAATGAAGTAAATACACTGAGAAATATCACACATTTTTGCCTCTGAACTATTTATTTTTAACATTATCATGAGAAATGTTTCTTGAGTAGCAAATCAGCATATTACAATTATTTCTGAGGGATCATGTGACACACTGAAGATTGTAGTAATAATGCTGAAAACTCAGCTTTGTTATCACAGGGATAAACTGCATTCTAAAACATATTAAAATAGAAAGCAGCCCTTTTAAATTGTAATATATCACAGTATTTATTATTATTATTTTTTTTTTATTTAGATATTTTAGGATTTTAAATAAATATGGCAATTAATTTTTTTTTAAATATTACATTTTATTCAGAATTGTTGTTGCATTTTTCAGTTGTGCCGTTTGATTATAAATTATATGGTTAAGGGTGATTTAATCAATGGTAACAGTTGCTGTGTTGAAAAACTGCTTTTTAATTTATAATGTAACTTGTAACTTTATTTTAAAATCTTAAAATGCATTTATTCTCAATTCCTTTATTTTATTTTTATTTATTTTCAGATAAAATATAAAATGTAACTGTGCATGTTCTTCCTCACAAAACTAAAATGTAAAAACAAAAAGACAAAAAGACAAAAAAAAAAAAAAAAACGTCAACCCTGATAACTAGCCAAGCAGTGTTGCTGAAAAAAAGATAGCTTTGATTTGTTAAATTTTTTTATTGGTCTTTCTTATACTTTTAAATCGATCCAACAGACTGTTAATAAAATCTGTTTTTGAGAATTTTTTCATTTTATTGATATGTTGTTACAACCCTAAAAATTGAAGTAATAATTGAAGGCTGTCACTAGGGTAATGTCTCGGGAATGGAGGGAACGGAGACGTCATGTCAGATGACTGATGAATTGGGATTTCGCTTAGAGACCAATCTACTTTGAGTGTAAACTAAACGAGCAAATGCCCATTGACATGCGATTATTGTATCCAGCTGCTGCTAATCACATCCTGAGTATAAGTAGGTAGCCGGTGCAGCACAGGCCTCTCAGCAGTGGTACAGAAGCTGTGGCAATGGGATGTGACATCTCCGTTCCCTCCTTCAGGGTGCAAGGGTTACATACATAACCGAGACGTTTCCTTTCACACTGTTTTCCTAATTAATGTTGTTCAGTTGCTTTGACACAATCTGTTTTGTATAAAGTGCTATATAAATAAAGGTGACTTGACTTGACTTTCAGTCGGTCACTCTCAATGTCACGTCGGATGACTTATGAATTCTGATTTCTACCAAGGGGCCACAGATACTGCCCTTTCCAGTGTGCTGTGGAAGCCTCCTGTTCTTTTTGGCGTAGGCCAGGGCTTACCACAAGAAGACCAGCTACTGCTGCTTTGGCACTACCCACTCAGTAAGACTGGATACCACTGGATACCACTGTTGCGGAAGCTCAATCCTTCCCGAAGGAGGTTTCGGAAGCACTTGTACATAAGAACAACCATTTAAGTGCATATGGAAGATAAGAATGATTGTAACCCTCTTGGAATCTTGGAATGGATTTTACATATATTGGATCCACTTAGGTCTCTACATATGGAACCTAGCCCTCTACCAGTTCTCATGGATTCATCGAGTGAGGGCCTGGCGTCGGATGCTCTGCCACATCTGGCTGCCAAAGGGGACAGAGGAGCTTGATAGGGTCTACAATATGGACTCCCTGTAGTGGTCTTAGCAAGCCAACACTTATTGGGGCCTCTCAGCGCTTCTACCCATTTGAGGTGAGAACACAGGAGGATACCGAAGGCTCCAAACGAAGGCTGTAGAACCCAGCGAACATGTTTGTGGTTGCCCAGCCCACAGCTCTACAAATATCTGTCAGCGAGGTGCCTCGAGCCAGCGCCCTGGAGGATGCAACACTTCTAGTAGAGTGAGTTCACAACCTGAATGGGCAGGGCACACCCTGTGCCTGATAAGCCAGGGTGATGACATACACTATCCAGTGGGCCATCCTCTGCTTAGAGACAACATTCCCCTTCTGCCTCTGTGACAGACAAAGAGCTGGTCTGAGGCCCTGAAGCTTTGTGTCATGTCTACTTAGCATCTCAATGCCCGGAGGGGAGAAAGCAAAGATAGGGCTGGATCTCCCTCCTTTGGGGGCAGCGCCTGCAGGCTCACCAGCGGGATCAGTTGCCTTTTAGAACTTCCGGATCATGAACACCCTCGTGCAGTTCCCTTAGTGCTTTAGCCTGAAGAGCCTGAAGTAATGCTGTAGCGTGTAAGGCGGAGGCAGCTTCTTCACAGGCCATATAAACATCGGCAAACATGTACCTACAGGCCTGGGAAGGGAGGCACGATTCAACCTATAGAAAGACCCCACCATCTTCACAAAGACATAAGGTCGAGTTTGCCACACAATGTCGTCTTTAAAAAGATGCACTCGTAAATTATCTTTTAGGGGAAAAAGCTCTTTTAAGGTGCTGAAGTGCACTGGGGAGATGGCCACCTGCAATAAAAGCAGGGTGTAGTGCAAGCTGATGTGTGCAACCCACTTGACATGGGAAACTACCACCACTGAAGCACTGTACTGCCAACACGAATAGCTCTCAAAGAGCGCACTGAATTCATTAAGTCTTTTTCTCTCAGTAGAGTAGTCGGCACGGCTCCGAAGTGAAAATCTGAATATGCACTGCACAGGCTTCCTACTTATACTCATGCAGTGATCAGCGGCTGCTGGATGCAATAATCGCATGCCAATGTACATTGGCTCATTTAGTTTACACTCAAACTAGATCTCTAAGCGAGATCCCAATTCATTGGTCATCTGACGTGACATCGAGAGTGGCCGTCTGAAAGTGAACAGAAACAATGCTATTAGGGCAATCCAAACTGGAAGAAAGAAGGTAGTCAATCTCAATTTGTCAAGTTTTATTTTTTTCAAAAACAGGGTTAAAATGGTTGACTATTAGACTCTCTCTTTCAATTAGTGATGCTGATGTTATTTATTGGTCTCTCTCTGATCTCACAATGACCTGGGCTCTGGAGCGTCTGGGCCTGCTGCCCATACATTCCAGTAGGAAACCTGGTACTGACGCAGTGGCAAGGCTTTTCAAATTGTGCTATCAACTGTGTTTGAATTCCCCATAGATCAAGGCTCGCAAGCATTCAACCAGTTTAGGCGCACAAGGGGAGAATTTTAGACACGGACCCATCCTCACATCAGATCTAGCACAATGGCTACATAATCGAAGTTGGTTAATGTGACCTGAGCAGAGCAGCTCAATTAACAACAGTTTCAGAGCAGGAAAGAAAATGGTGTATTGTATAAAGACTATTAATATGTGTTAAACTTATTGAACCTATAGTAACAAAAGGAAATTATTATTTAGTTTATTGTTCTGAAACCAAGTGAAAGGGAAAGTGACGTGACTTACAGCCAAGTACGGTGACCCATACTCAGAACTTGTTCTCTTCATTTAACCCATCCAAAGTGCACACACATAGCAGTGAATGCACACACACTGTGAACGCACACCCAGAGCAGCCATTTATGCTGCAGAGCCCGGGGAGCAGTTGGAGTATGCCATCCCGAGACTCGAACCCACAACCTTAGGGTTAAGAATCAAACTCTCTAACCATTAGGCCACGACTTACCCCAAGCAGGGGCTCTGTGAACAGCATTTTTTAAATGGAGCTTCCAATGCCACAGAAAGAAGTCAAAAGCCTGCTGATAAAATTGTACTTGTAAGGATATTTATGCACAGAGGAAAGCCTTGCTATTATTAGTGCAGTAAATTGGGCAACTTGTCTTCAAGCTGTCGTGGTCGTGCCGCAACAGTGCTCGTGTCCATTGCAGACATTACTATACGTCACAGTGTTGCCAAGTCTGCAGTTTTCCCGTTGTTATTGCTAACATAGCAGATTTATAAAAGATACATTGGCATCATCTGTATTAAAGAGAAAATAATCACTTCAGCTGATGTTTAAGTGAATAAATTAGCTTTGACAGCCTTGGAGTTCCAAAACTATTGACTTTGTTCTCTCTCACCGGACTCGATGTACATGTACATGATGAAAAAGAGGAAAGCAGGCATTTGGACTGAACCACTGTGAGGCAATGTTTCTTAACTTAACCCTTGTGCATTGTTCAAATTCACTACCCTTTTCGTTATGTTCGGGATGAAAACATCCACTCAATTAAACTGCTGTAAAAATTTATCAGATGAACATTTTTTCTTTTCTTTTTTTGCATAAATCTGTTAATCAACTTCAATACTGATCAAAACTACCAAATGTTTTTAAATAAATCCAAGATTTTAACTCTTTAATTGCCAAGTTCATAAATGATGTCACTGATTTGGGGGAAAAACATACAAAATGACGTATTTTTCAATTTAAAAGCAATTGTGGCTGGATTTTTTATTTTATTTTTTAGAACAGTCTTGGGCATGTCAAAGATTAGTAGCAAGATTGGCTTTTTAAATGCATTTTTAGTTTTTGTGCAGCATTAGATTTAAAATTTTTCTCCCTCATTTGTTGTTGGTGGCTGTTTTTGCCCCATTGACTTCCATTATAATGACATTTTTTGATTGCAAAGCCATGACACCATATAAGCATGCATTCTTGATTGTTTGTGGTTTTCCATTTTGGGAAGAGGTAAAATTTGTTATTTTTTACAGTTGATCACTAGGTGGGACCATTAACCCTTTAGATAGGCCTGTGCAAAAAAAAAAGGCTTAGTTTCTGGCTTGTATATGGAGTTATATGGAGTATAACAGCAAATTATAGTGTTTGTGTGTGTGTGAGATTCTTGATTGTTGGTGGTTTTCCCTGTTGGGAAGAGGTAACATTTGTTATTTTTACAGTTGATCACTAGGTGGGACCATTAAGCCTTTAGATAAGCCTGTGCAAAAAAAGCTTAGTTTCTGACTTAAATTAAATTAAATTAAATTAATGCATTTAGCAGAAGCTTTTATCCAAAGCGACTTACAGTGCATTCAGGCTATCAATTTTTACATTTCATGTGTTCCCAGGGAATCGAACCCCCAACCTTGCGCTTGATTGTGCAGTGTTCTACCAATTGAGCTACAGGTACACTTGTATATAAAATGAAAATGAATTTTAGTACAATGCAAATACATTAAAGGACTAGAGATATGATGACTCATTGCCTATAAGTATTGTTATGGTGCAAAAAGTCAAACTTCAGAGGCATGTCATCAGGGCCATAGCTGGGGTAAGTGGGGCCCCGGTGCAGGCTGTACCAGTGGGCCCTGTTTGAAATTGTTTAATTTATATGTTCATTCTATTTATTTATTTGTGCTAATTGCACAATGTTTAAGTTGTTTCATGTTTGTAGGTGTCCAGGTAAAGAAAACAAATAATTAAATATAAAATAGCACTGCATAGTCTTCACTGTAAAAATTTAATTAACAGTCAAACCAAAATGTATTCAGAAACTTTCAACATTTCTTACATTATCACAGTTTATTTGCTCTAGTTTATAAATTGGTAATACAATATGTCAAGAACTCAGAACAAATTCATCTTGATAAAGTCAGATAACTCTGATAGAAAGATATGTAATGGATTACAATCAACCAAAACTTCAGACAACTGATAGTATGACAATATTTGCACAACTATCAATACTCTGTTGAACAATTACCAAGCAATGCTTAATTTTGTTCAGTCTGTGGTGTGAAAAGGTTGCATTAGCAATTCAGGAAAAAAAAATCACGTAAGCCAAACATGGTGAGGTCAAAGTGTCTGAATAATTTTTGGTCCCATTTTTTTTTCTATCAATTTCACTAGTAGTACAGTCGTGGCCAAAAGTTTTGAGAATTACATAAATATTAGTTTTCAAAAAGTTTGCTGCTAAACTGCTTTTAGATCTTTGTTTCAGTTGTTTCTGTGATGTACTGAAATATAATTACAAGCACTTCATACGTTTCAAAAGCTTTTATCGACAATTACATGACATTTATGCAAAGAGTCAGTATTTGCAGTGTTGGCCCTTCTTTTTAAGGACCTCTGCAATTCGACTGGGCATGCTCTCAATCAACTTCTGGGCCAAATCCTGACTGCTAGCAACCCGTTCTTTCACAATCACTTTTAGGAGTTTGTCAGAATTAGTGGGTTTTTGTTTGTCCACCCACCTCTTGAGGATTGACCACAAGTTCGCAATGGAATTAAGATCTGGGGAGTTTCCAGGTCATGCACCCAAAATTTCAACATTCTGGTCCTTGAGCCACTTAGTTATCACTTTTGCCTTATGGCACGGTGCTCCATCGTGCTGGAAAATGCAGCTGTCACTGTCACTGTCTTTAAGCAGTTCTGTGAATTACTGTATGCTCATTCTTTATAAAGTAGCAACAATGTCGTTTTTAAAATACAGTACTGTGCAAAAGTCTTACATTAAAACATTAGTATTTTCACCACAAAAAAGGGTTTTAAGCCACTTATTTATATCTTTTACTGTAGTGTGTCAGTAGGAAATACCAGTTTGCCATTAATTTTAATAATAATCTAGTGCGATTTTGAATGCACAAGCAGTCTGACAACGGCAAAATAAATGTTTGGAAATGTAAACTGATATTTTATACTGACACACTACAGAAAAATATATAAATAACTGACCGAACACCATTCTTTTAAGTGAAAATACTAACGTGCCTAAGACTTTTGCACAGTAGTGTATGTATAAAGTACGTATGATTAAATTAAGTATATTTAAATAAGTGTAATTATGTGTTTGTTCATATGTGTTAAGGGCTAGATTTTCGCTGGAGGAAACAGCTGTTTAGTGATGAGCGGTGACAAGTGAAAACTTTACAGTAGATGAGAAACCGACTGCTCCCTCATGACCTTTTGTAAACTGTATTTATGACAAAGAACTGCACAGATACGGATATTGTAGCAATCTATCGATAAACACATACCTTGTGTCCTCTGTTTGTGTTTAAGTGCGCTTGCGCTGCTCCGCCGCCGTCTGCGGGTTGAAGAGCGCGCTGAAAGACGGAGAGGAGACCGGTCTGACGCCGGTTTCATATGAAATTTAAGGGGACTGACTCTGAGGCGATCGGATACCGGTTCCATACCCAACCCTACTTTTAAGAAATATATTTTTTGATAAACGAACCCCTAACTGGCTATGTCCTAGCTGGAGTGTGATGTGATTTGTGTCATGTGCAGGTGTGATGGATCGCATTCAAACCAATAGGGTGTCTGAATGGTATATGTTTATACTTCTCATCCAACCACAATCAAATTCATTCCATCCGGATGGCGCGATTTATCTGGATAGGTTTTTTTTTTTTTTAATGATGACAAGTGGGAATGAAAACAAGCCAAAATGAAATCGCAGTAACGAAGCTATTTTTAAAATGTAAGGAGTAGAAAGTACAGATACTTGCGTGAAAATGTAAGGAGTAGAAGTAAAAAGTCGGCTGAAAAATAATTACTCAAGTTAAGTATAGATACCCCAAATTTCTCCTTAAGTAAGGTAACAAAGTATTTGTACTCCATTACTTGACACCTCTGGTAATTAAAGAGTTTAAATCTTGGATTTTTTTTAAACATTTGGTAGTTTTGATCCACAAACATAACGAAAGGGTAGAGAATTTGCCCACAGTGTACTGTTGAGTTTTTGATAAATTTCAAAGCATTTTCCCAAAATATGGGTCAAAATAAGATTTATCACCAAAAATTATTCCATTAGCTCAAACACAGAGAAAGTTGTGGCCAAAATAAGACTCAACTTTACCCCCTAGTGGACGAAAACGTCCCCAACAACGCATTAGGATTAAAACACATTTTTGACTCGTTTGCGTTGCTTTACTACTTACACAATTAAATAAAGTATAAAGCATTGTTATTTACAATAAACATCATGGTTTTTAATCATATTTTTAGGGGAGGTAACCCTCAGAATTATTCACAATAAACAATACTTCCATAAAGTATTATTGCTCATTAGCCTGTAAAGTAACATAGCCACTAGGTGCATTAAATATAAAATCAAGCTGGCGTGCAGTCTCAGTTCTGCATATAGCGATTATAACTGTTTTGAACAAGGCTCATCCAGGAATCTGTTTTATAGTATTAATTTTGCCAAGCAGATTTTTAAATATCAGTCAATTGGTTCAATTTGCTTAATAAAAGTGCTCACAAAGAGGGATGATTATATCACAGCATTGGAGAATTCATGCAGTCAAACATTGTGTTGAGCGTGTGACTGACCTGCAGGCTGTAAGCAGAGGACTGGAGGGAGGAAACAGCTCTAACATGGTTGTGTAACAGGGAATAGCCACAGCATTGTAAAACCCCACCTTAGAACATGGAAAGACATAAAAAATGGCTTCGCAACTTCAATTTAGCATATAACAACCTAATATAACAGCACACTTCTGACATGAAGGCATTGGATAGGAGAAGCAATGTTCTTCTAGGAGTGCAGGGGGAGCTTGATAATGCCAAAGTTCTGATTTACCTGTCCCTGGGGAACCTCATCCTTTTTATCCCTGTCCATCATAGGGATGGGCTGCATTCCAATCTTCTTCATTTCATCCCCCTATCATTAAAAACAAGATTAACAATTTCGCTTACTCTCCCCGTCTGAGGTATGGCCTGCAGTTTGACATACCGCTCAAAACAATGCAGTGATTTGTATAATGATTTCATTTAGAACACAATATTGTTACAACAAGATTTATGCTTGATTAAAAATGATTAAAGCTTACCTCAGCCCAGAACTCAGCATAGATGTCATTGGCTGTGAGTCGTGTGACGGACCACAGTTTGGTCACAGAGCAGAGATCACAGGCCGTCATCATTAGACCGATCACACAGTCCCTGCGGCGGACAAATAATCATAAAGCAATTCATCAGCGGGATCATTTCGGGGTGTGAGTTACACATACTGTACTAGGAATTCTCTACATTAAGATACAAAGCTAATGCTTTGCTTGAATTATGTTGTAATAGATTTCAATTTTTTTTTAAATCATATAGTATTGAAAAAGCACCCATTTCATTCAGTTTGGTCAAATGTATCCAAAAAAACAAACAAAAAAAAAAACCTTAAAACACCTAAAATTTTTGTTTTGTGAGACATTCATTCATACAGATTTTAATTTACACTGATTTGATTTATTAATGTCTAGGTGCATTATGATAATTAGATTTTTGGAAAATGTGCTTAATTGCCATGAAAATAATCAGTGTCATAACAGAAAATAAAATAAAAAGGCTTTCTTTGCGCAGAATAAGACTTGTAACTTGTAAACTATATTTTCTTTGGTAACTTTATTTTAAACCGATTTAGTTACATGTTACATGTACTTACTGAAGTATTAACAGAAAGTTTTGGAAAATCACAAGCAGCTAATCCTACACCAAACCCTAACCTTTAACATACAGAAAGTGCATGCAATTAATTGTTCAGTACTTGTGCAATTACACTAAGAAAATTTCACCTTCAAATAAAGTTTCACTTTAAAACAGTTTCACTCAAGCAGTATGTTAATAACTGTCACTCACAGTTTTGAACATAGACTTTATAGTGCACGTTTCAAACTAAAATTTGTATAATCCATGAATGAAAATATTTTGTAACATGATATTGATGTACCATTTACATGGTAATGCAATGTCTGATTTTAAAATGGGTTTTAAAGGATGAATTTTGAGATTTTAAGTTTTCAGTTGATAAATAATTTCTGATGATTTCTAAAATGTGATAAAGAAAAAGGCAACGAAGAAGTTTGAACAAAGGTCTAACTCCTGTTATAATTTAGATTTTTGAGGGTGCACTCTTGTCATAAATTAATCTATTAATATTCCTACATAATTTTTAGCAAAAAACATTGGTAAAATATATATTTGGGAGTCTTAGACCTTCCAACAATATATAGTTTGTCAAGATTAGATTAGATTTCATTGTAATATAGTGAAGTAAATGTAGGCGTCCCGTATACGGGACGGGGTGACAGTTATGCACAGCCTATGGCACTGTTTCGGTGGCTCCCTGAAAATATCTCTGAAGTTGAGGTAAGATTTACAAGAGTTCTCTGATAATGGAGATAAACTATGACCTCTGACCTGTGAGCACGGTTGTTCAGGTCCAGCGCCCCTGTGGCCATCAGTTCAGCCAGCTGCTTGCGGTTGCCAAAGTACAAAGCAAGGTCTGTAGCGATGATGGCCTTCCTGATGATCTCCAGCACCTGCTCATACTCACTGGAAGTCAGGTTGGAGAAAATATTGTGCCCTTCCAGCTATGGGAAAAAAGAGATCAATAAAAAAGCAAAAGCTCCACTTATGGGGTGTCTGGCTCTGCTGGAGAGTTACGGCAAAGCCGAAGGGACATCCAAGAGATGGTTGACAACTCTTGAGCAAATTGTGCTCTATTCATAAATGTCAACACAACATAGGTAGAGCAATTAACACTTATTAGTGAGTTATTACCACCCATGAAAAACAGGCAGTAAACAGAATTTAATTTAAAAGACGTTTGTGTACATTTTCTTGTAATTGCAGCAGTAATTCATAAAAAGATGATTAAAGGAAAATATAGTTAAAACTGGGAATATATCCACACGTGTGATGCAGTAAAGTAAAAAAAAAAAAAAGCTGAATCAGAGTGTTGGAGTGATGATCTACAGTCCTTTACAACTGACATGTAACATGGGGATCTGAAATGCATTCTGCACATAATTTGGGGGCATGTTTGCACCGATACCTGATTTGTAAATAAATGGCAATACCATTTAATAAAATGAAGCTTATAGCATTACAGCATTAGGTGTGTGTAATTTACTGTCTATTCCTATATATTCTATATCTATAATGCATTACTTTTACATTTACAAGAAAATATCTAAGTTACTTTTTTTAAATAAGCAATGCAAGTTACTTTGTTTTCACATTTATTCACTGACACATCTCTTGTCTCCTTAATGAGAGACACTGTGAGTAAGGTACAGAAGCATTTCAGAGGCTTATTAATTTCTCTTTTGGTGTGAAAGGGCCTTCAATAGTTATCAAAAATATAACTTTTGGATTTGTTGTTATTTAAATTAAATAAGCAAATAAAAATAAAAGTAATGCAAAAGTAACGTAATGCATTACTTTCATAAAAGTAACTAGGTAATGCAGTTAGTTACTTTTTTTATGGAGTAGCGTAAATATTGCAATTACTGTTAAAAGTAACTTGCCCAAAAACTGGTCTTTATTATGGCAAGTTTGCAACAAAATGAAACATCTCAGGTTACTTATGTAACCATGGTTCCTTAAGTAGGGAACGAGACACTGCGTCCTCTAGGGGTCGCTATGGCGAACGCCTCATTGTGACCAGTGTCTGAAGCATATATTGAAAACACCAACCGGCGTTGGCCGGCGATAGCCCATGACGTCACTATCGGTGCGACTATAGTATAAATAGGCGCCAGGAGAACACGTCATCCACTTCTTCGTCTGAAACTTGCATTCATAGCATGGCAGGAATCTAGAGGATGCAGTGTCTCGTTCCCTACTCAGGGAACCATGTTTACATAAGTAACCTGAGACGTTCGAACCGTATCCTCTAGTGGTTGCTATGGGGAATGGTATACCCACACCAACATTTCCATGGGAGTTGCCCCTGGGACGTTGACATTATCCCTTACAGCGAAGGCCTAGGCTACATACCCAAACTTCCCTTTTAGGGCCAGACTCCTCAGCCTGGGGTAGAGCTCAAGGCTTGGAATCAAGAATAGATTCCTTTAAAGGGATACGACCAAGAGCCTAGCATTATAATAAGTCTTGGCCTGTCACACAGGGGCTACCGCTTGCTATTGTATAATTGCTGAAGGAACTGTCTCAACAGATCCCTAGTATTAACACCCTGTTTAAATAGGTATACTGAGGATACATAGGCAGAGTGGCACCCAAGATGGGGCTTTTACCAGCAAGAAAGGGCACAAAGCAACTGAGCAAAATCCTCACCATATAGTTGTCACGGGTGACAGAATGCTTTTGGAAAGTGGAACCTTTCTTTTTCCATGTTCCCCGAGGGGATTATTTTGGTGTAACGCCTCAGTCCGGTTCCGGGTGTAGCAGAGGCATTGTCTTACCTAATTACCGCTGATACACGGCAGGTGTGAGAGAGGGAGGAGCGGCGTTTGCACAGGCTTTCCGCTTCACAAGAGGAGGATAAAAGAGCCGTTCAGAAGAGAAGAGGGGGTTGGAGTTGGTAAAAAGCAGTCGGTGTCCAGTTGATCAGTTGTTCGGCTGGGTCTCTGTCGTCGCGTTTTGGGGTAGAAGATCTCCTGTTTGAGCGCTCACATTGGACGTTGTAATCCTGGAAATTCGTGTAAGTGAAGAACTGCCATTGGAGTCTGTCGTTTAGAGCCGCTTGTGGAATATTACTGGATCGAACTGCTGCTTGGATCTGCGCTGGAAGAGGAAGAGAGAAAGATAAGTGAATTAATTACATCGTTGAATCAAATGTAGAGCTTGAAGAAAAGATTGTGAATGTGAAATTTACTGTTGAGGAGGACATCTGTTTCAGATACACTGGAGAGGAATTGAGAGTTGAATATTCCCATTGAAATGCATGGATGAAGCGAGGCTTCTGATCAGCCCTACTGTGTGAGTGATTTGCAGTTGTTTGCCTTACCTGATGCACGCTGAATTAATGCTGTGGATTTGTAGTGAACACGAGTGCTGTGTGCTATGCTGAGAAGAGTCTCCCAATGCCTGCTTTCATTCTTGTGAAATGATCTACTGGTCCCCATCTAAATTCCAGAATGATACAACTGAACTGGTGAAGTAATGCTTTGTATTATCCTTTCTTCCACTGAGTATTGTCGTGAAGTAATTCCTCATTGAAGGCTCCTGTTAACTCTCTCTCTTTCTCTGAAAATTACAAGTCTCGAAGAAACATTACCTGTTCCTTACTGTCTGAGTCCTGCAGATGTGCAGCAACGCTGTGAAGTGAGTTTTA
Source organism: Carassius carassius (assembly GCF_963082965.1). Classification (NCBI taxonomy): domain Eukaryota; kingdom Metazoa; phylum Chordata; class Actinopteri; order Cypriniformes; family Cyprinidae; genus Carassius; species Carassius carassius. The sequence goes on from NC_081784.1 coordinate 25,467,228, forward strand.
AAGTCACAATTTCCCTTTCACGTCCTGATAAGAGAATCTGCTGTTAAGAGAATAAACATTAACTGCTACCTACCGTCTGAGTCCTGCAGATGTGCAGCAACGCTGTGAAGTGAGTTTTAAAGTCACAATTCCCCTCTCACGTCCTGATAAGAGAATCTGCTGTTAAGAGAAGAAACATTACCTGCTACCTACCGTCTGAGTCCTGCAGATGTGCAGCAACGCTGTGAAGTGAGTTTTAAAGTCACAATTCCCCTCTCACGTCCTGATAAGAGAATCTGCTGTTAAGAGACGAAACATTACCTGCTACCTACCGTCTGAGTCCTGCAGATGTGCAGCAGCGCTGTGAAGTGAGTTTTAAAGTCACAATTCCCCTCTCACGTCCTGATAAGAGAATCTGCTGTTAAGAGAAGAAACATTACCTGCTACCTACCGTCTGAGTCCTGCAGATGTGCAGCAGCGCTGTGAAGTGAGTTTTAAAGTCACAATTCTTCTCTCACGTCCTGATAAGAGAATCTGCTGTTAAGGGAAGAAACATTACCTGCTACCTACTGTCTGAGTCCTGCAGATGTGCAGCAACGCTGTGAAGTGAGTTTTAAAGTCACAATTCTCCTCTCACGTCCTGATAAGAGAATCTGCTGTTAAGGGAAGAAACATTACCTGCTACCTACCGTCTGAGTCCTGCAGATGTGCAGCAACGCTGTGAAGTGAGTTTTAAAGTCACAATTCCCCTCTCACGTCCTGTTAAGAGAATCTGCTGTTGAGAGAAGAGGCATTACCTGTTACTTACCGTCTGAGTCCTACAGATGTGCAACAACGCCGTGGAGTAAGCCTTCCTAGCCACTATCGCACCATTGTGTCCCGAAGACAGTGAAGAATCGTCCCAGCGGCTACTCCGGTCAAATAGCCCGAGAAGACGAGAGTTGCTCATTCTTTCCTTAAGTTGATTATTATTTAATAAAGATTGCTACTTTTGAACTCAATTACTTGCCTCCTCTTTTGTCCGTCTGTTGCGTGCCTGTGGTATCGGCTCTTCACGGTGGTGCACTGGTGACACAATTTGGCGTAAGTCGGCAGGGTTGCAACCGTGAGTTGTAGCAGCCACAAGTACGCGATGGTGGACGAAGAGGTCCCACCAGTTCGCTCGCAAGTAATGCCCATCATGATGGGAGCCCCTTGGGCACAACGCTATGGAGGACCAGGATCGGAGCTGAGTTTGCAGGACTGGAAAGCGCAGACGGAATATCTGGCTGGATTACAAGGACTGAGCGCATCGCAAAAGGTACAGTTTGTGCTAGGATCGTTAGAAGGAGAAGCCAAAAGGGAAGTTCTTGCTGCATCAGAAGCCACGCGGGCCACTGCAAAGAATATCTTTGATTTCTTGGCTGGAGTATATGGAGATTCTACCCCGGTAGCCATTCTTCGTGCCCAGTTCTTTAATTGTCAGCAGGGGCCTCAGCAGACTCTGCGAGCATACTCTCTGAAACTGCGAGAGCAGTTTGGCCGGCTGAAAGGGCGACAAAATCATGGACTGGGAGAAGGAGATGGCTTATTGAGAGACCAGTTTGTTTTGGGGCTGCGTGAAGGACCGGTGCGCCAGGGCATACGGCTCCAGCTTCGACGAGACCCCACTATGTCCTTTGAGGCTCTTCGACAAGAGGCCTTGGCGTTGGAGTCAGATCAGGGAGAGACAACTCGGACACCAGTTCGTGTGGCGGCCAGCAGCGCCACAGTACCCGCGCCTGTCGAGACAAGTGAGTGGAAGCAGATATTGAGGACAGAATTACTGGAGGATGTTAAGAGACAGATGCCCGAGTTGTCTCGGAGTCTTTTGGGTGAGCTTCATCGAGGTCGAGTCGAAGGTGGACCGATGGTGCGAGGAAGATCATATTCAGAAGAGGAGCAAAGACCGGTACGCCGCCCTCCGCGTCCGACGGGCCCCCGGTTCCAGTGGGATCATCAGGGTCGACCCATCTGTATCAATTGTGGAGATCCGGGACACATCAGTCGCCAGTGCGACCGTCGTCGAAGTTCTCAAGGGGGTTTTTAGCCCCACCGGTCACTGTGGGTCAAGTGGCCGGGACCCCTTCAAGAGACCCTTGTTCTGTTCCGGTGATGAGAGACGACTGGGTTGGGCGTTGTCCCACAGTAGAAGTTAAAGTTAATGGAATGAAGATTAATTGTCTGGTCGATACAGGTTCTCAGGTTACATTGTTTTCAGAGAGTCTGGCTCTGGAGTTATTCGCGGGTCATCGGCCTCACAGGACGGAAACTTCAAGACTCACATTACGTGGAGCGAATGGATTGGATATTCCTTATACTGGGTACATCGTGGTAGACTTTCTGGTTCGAAGGGTTCCTGTCCACCAGAAGGGTGTTGTCATTGTTAGAGATCACTGTTTGGGTCTCCATCGAGCACTGCTAGGGATGAATGTCATTCTGGATTGCTGGGAAGAGCTGTTTAAAGGCCCACCGGGCCGAACGTCCCCGTTAGCAGCAAGGCAGGACTGGGACCAGATCCTGTCTGATTGCCGAAGAGTCCATGCAGCAAGTCAGGTACAAGAGCGGGAAGATATCGGTCGAGTCACCTGCCGGTATGCTCTGTCTGTTCCAGCCCGGAGCGAGGCTGTTCTCTGGGTCCGAGTGCCTGCTGGACCCTGTGAGTCAGGCAACTGTGTCCTAGTAGAGCCCCATGAAGATTGTCAACTCATCGAAGTAGCCCATGGGCTAGCGGTCATACGACGAGGGCGAGTTTCAGTGAAGGTGCGAAACGCCCATCCCTACCCAGTACTCCTTCGTCGACACCAACGTCTGGTTCGAGTTTCATCTGTCCGCCCTGTCCAAGTCCAAGAGCAACAAGATGTCTGTTTCAGGCAGGTGAGCCCTGCAGTGGTAGAAGTTGCCATCCGTCCAGTGGAGGCCAGTTCAGGCCCTGTGAGAGGAAGAATGCCGACCCATTTGATGGGGGAGTCTTTGAAGGGCGAGGACCTGGAGGAAGGACAAGTGTTACAGCTCCAGGAGCTCCTGAAGAAGTGGAAACATGTGTTCTCAACCCATGAGGAAGACTATGGCTGTACAGGAGTGATTAAGCACCAAATACCCACCGGAGAAGCAACACCTAGTCGGGAGCGGTACCGTCCGGTGCCCCCCACGCTCTACACTGAAGTCCGTGCCTTGCTAAAAGGGATGCTAGATGGAGGGATCGTTCAAGAGAGTAGTAGTCCCTGGGCAGCCCTGATTGTCCTAGTACAGAAGAAAACGGGAGCCTGGAGATTCTGTGTCGACTACCGCAAGCTCAATAGTGTGACCAAGAAAGATGCATTCCCGTTGCCGCGGATCGAAGATTCACTCACGAGTTTGACTCAAGCAGCATGGTATTCAACTTTTGGATTTGGCCAGCGGATACTGGCAAGTACAGATGGATGACCGCGACAGAGAGAAAACTGCCTTCACCACACCGTTCGGGCTATTCGAGTGGGACCGGATGCCGTTCGGTTTGTGCAACGCCCCCGCAACCTTCCAGCAACTTATGCAGCGATGCCTGAGAGGGCAACTAGTTGAATCCACGCTGGTCTATTTGGATGATGTAATCATTTTTTCCCCTGACTTTCAAACTCACCTGCATCACTTGGAGAATGTCTTCCGGGCCATGGAGAGATATGGGCTAAAGTTGAGACCAGATAAATGCCAGTTGTTTCGCAAAGAGGTACAGTTCCTGGGACATCGAGTCAGCGCTGCCGGTATATCCCCTGATCCAGAGAAAGTTGCAGCAGTCCAAGGCTGGGAGCCCCCACAAACAGTGAGACAAGTGCGGTCCTTCCTAGGCTTCGTAGGATATTATCGACGATTTATTAAAGGATTCTCTGGGCTTGCTAAGCCATTGAACCAGCTTCTTGGTGGTACTGGAAGTTCCCGTGGCAAATGCTTACCGACGGTGCAATGGGACTCAGCAAGTGAAACAGCCTTTCAAAATCTGAAGCAGGAACTTTTGAGGGCCCCTATCCTGGCCTATGCAGACTTCACTCAGCCGTTTCTCCTGTATACCGATGCCAGCAATGCAGGATTGGGGGCGGTACTAGCCCAAGAGCAACAAGGAGTGGAGAAGGTAATTGCTTATGCCAGTCGAAGCTTACACCCTGCAGAGCAGAACGCAGCAAACTACAGTTCATTTAAGATAGAGTTGTTAGCCATGAAATGGGCCATGGCCGAGAAATTCAAAGACTACCTGTGGGGAGCTAAGGTGACTGTGATCACGGACAACAACCCTCTAGTCCATTTGCAGACTGCCAAGTTGGGAGCACTGGAGCAGCGTTGGGTGGCTCAGCTTGCTAATTATGACTATCGGCTTAAATATCGACCTGGCAGAGAAAACGCGAATGCTGATGCATTGTCCAGACTCCCAGCCATTCAGAGAAACGGTCAAATGCACCTCGATACCCCTGGTTAAGAGGATGAATTGTTGGTGGCGGTCGTGGAAGCTCCCGGGACCCAGGGGGATGTTCCGTCCAGTTGGGGATGGGACTCCGGATGGTGGAGAAGATTACAGCAGGGAGATGAAGACCTGTGTCAGGTCGCCTCGCATCTCAGGCGAGGATTCAGGCTGTGAGCCGAGGAAAGGCAGGCTCAGACAGTGGGAGTACAACAGCTCCTGAAACAGTGGAAGAGATTGCGGATCAGAGAAGGGGTAATCTGTCGTTCACTGCGAGATCTAAGGACTCAGGAAACCAGGTATCAAGTGGTGGTCCCAGAGGACCAAGTCCAAGAGCTGTTGACTGCCTATCACACCCATGCGGGCCATCAGGGCCAAGAAAAGACTTTGTCACTGCTGAGGAGGTATTTCTACTGGTCAAAGATGGAGAAGAAAGTTGAAGAGTTTGTTCAGAGTTGTCCACGGTGCACGCTGTTTAAACGCCGGAAGGAGCCTCAAGCCCCACTGGTCCCCTTTCGGCCGAAGGCGCCTCTGCATATCATAGGGATTGACTTCCTGACCCTAGGGCGACCCGCAGATCGATATCAAAATATCCTGGTAATGACTGATCTGTTCACCAAGTACGCTTGGGCCGTCCCCACTGTAGACCAGACGGCAGCAACTACAGCCAATGTCCTTTGGAGAACAGTAATACAGCCGTTCGGCTGTCCAGAGACCCTCCATTCGGATCCAGGCCCAAATTTTGAGTCCGGAATTATAAAGGAGCTGAGCCAGCTCTATGGTTGTCGAAAGACACACACGATTTCGTATCACCCCCAAGGCAACGGGGGGTGCGAAATATTCAATCAGACCCTGTTGGGGCTATTGGGAACGTTGGAGAGTGAGCAGCAGTGTCAATGGGCCGAGAGCCTCCCTACGTTACTACAAGCCTATAACAATAGCGTGCACAGCATCACCGGGTATGCCCCTTCTTACCTCATGTTTGGGCGTCATCTACGTCTACCTGTAGACTTGCTCCTGGGCACCGAGGCCACCGAAGGAGAGTACAACATCACGGACTGGGTAAATCGACACCACCAACAATTATTAAATGCCTACAAGCGAGTGTCAGGCCATTTGAGTGCTGCAGCAGTTAAGAACAAGCGACTGTATGATCGAACTGCCCGAGAAGCCCCTTTACTGCCTGGAGAGCGAGTGCTGGTAAGGGACAACCGACGTCCAGGGAAAGGAAAGCTCTGTGATCGTTGGGAATCGACACCATATGTGGTGGAACACCGACAGGGGCCTGATGCTCACAGGAGCTAAACACACTCCGCCCAAACACTAGATTACCTCCGAAATCAAGTGTGAGCGAAACTGCTGCCGCAAATGCATTGCTATTCCCGAGAGGCGAACGCACTCATGCAAACGCTGTCAACAAACTCTGTTAAATTGTGAAATACTCACATCCCCCTTAGTAGTCCCATGAATGCATCACAATGAGCACAGCAGAGCGCATCCAACTCCCTCGCTTGCTCTTCATCACACACACCAACAGAATGCGAGCCATGTGAACTGAAGGTATCAGAGCAAATCCTCTGGTGAGAAACATGCACTCCTAAATGCTGTACGCTTCAAGCAAAACAGTCAATAAAGACAAAGAAGAGGATGACGTGTTCTCCCAGCGCCTATTTATACTATAGTCGCACTGGTAGTGACGTCATGGGCTGTCGCCGGCCAATGTGTTGTTGGTGTTTTTCACTGTATGCTTCAGACACGGGTCACAGAGAGGCATTCCCCATATCAACCCCTAGAGGTTGCAGTTCGAAGTTCCATTGAAAGGGAACTGGCTTTATCAAGTGTTCAAATTTCTTTTCTTGAAATGTACGCACATTAGTGCACATTCACATTTAGCGTGTGTCAAGGCAGCTATCGTACTGAGCCTGCACAGTGTGTAGGAGCTTTACCTGCAAGATGGACACCGTCTGTGAAAAGTGATGCTGTTCCATGGTGGATGTGGAATACAGAGCAGCCAGCGGATGGTCAAACTTCTGCAGATAACTGTTACTGTAGCCACGGTGGTCCAGGTCATGACATAAGCAGGCAATAAGCAAACCTTTCCTCTGTGTTAGAAGACATAAGCAGTGCAAAGGAAGTAAGTCAGTGACAGTAAAGGACCAGTTTACACCAAGAATTATAACTACAAATGCAACTATAATGTTAACTATATTAGCAACCACACCAGCAGACAATAATGGTCTGTTTATTATAATTTTGCACTGAAGTTGATTTGTCTAAAGCTCTAAATGTTCACGCTTTAAAACATGTGCTGTTGGTGAACATCACAGGATATTCCGCAATGTTTCCAGTTCGAAGCGAACGTACATGTTTCATTCAAAGTGAATTTGAGTGTGCGAGATGTGAATTTAAATTGCATTTATTTACAGAGGTATATGATGTCCAGTTTTTGGCAGTAATGCATTACTTCGTAATTGATTCCCCCTCGGGGAAAAGCCCTTGGACTTGAGCCACCACTGCAGGGGTCTCATGTACAGCAGGCCAAAAGGTATCACGTTGGACGCAGCTGGCATCAGCCCTAAAAGTCTCTGAAACTGTTTGACAGTGAGTGGCTGGCCTTCTTTGACTCTATCGACTGACGTGAGGATCGACTCGATCCGAGCAGGAGACAGACGTGCCTGCATCGTGGTCGAATCCCACACTATGCCTAGATAGGTGGTTCTTTGAACTGGAGAAAGTACACTCTTCTTGGCGTTTAGTCTCAAACCCAGCTCCTCCATGTGTGCAAGAACGACATCTTGATGTCGAACCGCCATGTGCTCTGATTGAGCTAAAATCAACCAATCGTCGATATAATTCAGAATGCGGAAGCCCTGCATACGCAGAGGAACCAGAGCCGCATCTACACATTTTGTGAACGTGTGGGGTGAGAGTGCAAGGCCGAAGGGAAGTACTCGATATTGGTAAGCTTTGCCCACAAAAGCAAACCTCAGAAACTTCCTGTGTTGTACAAGAATGGATATGTGGAAGTATGCATCTTTGAGATCTATTGTGAAAAACCAGTCCTCGGATCTGATTTGAGCTACAAACTGCTTGATGGTGAGCATTTTTAACTTCAGTAGCCTTTTTCTAACATACGCAGGACCCACTGAGATACATTTGGCAGTAGTTTCCATGCTGCTAAATAATCTACTAAGGGAATCAGTCTCTCGAGACTGATCTCTGGTTTAAGAGGCCCCCAAAGGGGCGACGAGCGTCTCCGCTCCACTAAGCTCGTGGGTGGAAATAACTGAGAACCAGAGTTTCCTCCCTCGTCGGTCTCGTGGGGAATCTGGGCAGCGCCCTGAAACTCCGGCAGGGTTAGCACACCGACCTCCGGAGGGCACTGAAGTGAGACAGGCACCGTGTAATGAGGTGGACCGTGCTGTACCCCAGTAGTGGCTGCCTATGCACGTGTGTATCCCCACTCATAATATAGCGAGGGCAGGGAGTAACACACAATCTATAACGCGATCTGGAATCGCCCCTCACATGCTTAGTTTTTGACTTACTCTTTGGCATATTGAGCTGTTTGTAAAGACAGACAACAATAAATAGGACTGACAGGACAGACTCTTTGACATGCACACACATAGTGCTTGCTGAAAGACTTGAAGCTGAAGCCAGCTGCGCGGCACGTGCTTTTATAGCTTCCTGGTCGCTACGTCACCCCGCCCGTGACGTCACTCCCTTTCATTGGACAGATTGCACACGATATTCAGAGTTGGTCTCGCCAAAGGTGTTCCCCAAAGCGTTGGACAAAGTGTTTGACGCAGCTCGAGTTCCTGAAGAGGAGCTATGCATTTCAGAAAGGCAGGGCATAAAAGAGAAACAATAATGTACAGTATGTGGAAAATAATGTTTTTTTAACCTTAAACCGCATAAAAACATTACATTACACCAAGTACATCAAATAACGTTCTTTTTAGCAACATCATATGACCCCTTTAAAACTGCATAGTTATAGTTATCTTTACAGTTATTGTGTTTGGTGTGAACAAGCCTTAGCTTGTTTGTTTAAAACAAAGAATAGCTTTATCAGTAACGAGAATTTTTAAAATCGATTCTATAACTATGTTTCTCACTATAATAAGTGTTTATTCTATATTTTTCATAGTAAATATATTTATGTTTGCTGTTTAATGATGTCATCCTTAAGGTTTCTTTTCTTTTTTTTTATTTATTTACCAGACACTGTAATTGTGTTTGTGTGTAACGATGAGTCAGAGACGTTCGGATCTATATGCAAGAGTGGTCAAACAGGCAGAGGTCAGATAACAGCGTCAGGTATGTCAGGGGATATCCAAAATCAGCAACAGAAACAAGCAGAGGTCGGGGCAGGCAGCAGAGAATCACAGTCGGTATACACAATCCAAGATCAAACACGGAAGGAATGAACAAAGGGAAAACACTCGGAAATGCCAAGACAGAATTAAACAAGACTTCGCAATGTGAGTGTGGATGAGTGCAACCTTTATAGTGTCACTGATAGGAAACAGGTGTGGTTCAAAAATGAGTTCCTAAGCAGGGGTTTATGGGAAATGTAGTCCAAATGTACTGTGTCGTGTGAAAGTCTGTGGGGATCATGACAGTGTGTGTGTGTATATGGGGTATGTGGGTATTTTTTACGTAAATGTACAATGTAAAAACATGTATATACGCAATAAGTGTATTGGATTAAATTATTAATTTATATGTTAGTACATATTACTTAAAGAAATGGCACATAAAGTGGGACCAACATAAGTCACAATTGTATCATTGTCATAATAAAATTCAATAATTGGATCTTTGTTGTTCAGCACACTGCGCCAGACACTTGTTGGTTCATGGATATTAAAAATGTCACATGACCTTTACCCTGAGTGATTTGCTGAAAGGCATTGCTGGTGAGTTCTAGCCATTGTGGGATTACGGTTTGCTACTTACACATGGTCAGTCAACAAAATAAATCTTAAATGTAATGACTACCCCCAAAAATGGAGAAATACATTTTATAATATAGAATGAATTTAGTAAGAGTATGATTGTTGCTACACCTTTCAGTTACTGTAGTTGACTTTTTGTTTGAGGCTCGTAGTTAGGCATTTTTCTCACTGATGTGAGTAAATGCTACTATGAGAATGACACTGACCTCAAGCTCAGTGAAGATCCCAGTTGTTTTCTGCAGGATGGCGTACATGCAGTGTGCCACCGTCACAGCATGTTTCCAGTTGTGGTATGGAACTCGTCTGTAATTTTTCCGCACTGACATCGTGAAGCGACACAGTTTCTCCTGTTCAAAGCTTTAATTACACAAAGAAAGTGTGACTGTACACCTTTGCCTTGTCAAAGCAGTACTGTACATGAGTGTTTCTTCATCTACGAGTGTTTTTATGTTCAGAAGATTGATTTTTAAAAAGACAACAGGTTTAAAAACATTCTGTTTTATTAAGGTTACTTTTTTATTTCTTTTATTTTCAAATGCCTTTTATGCATATATATTTTGTCATTCTACCCTGGTCCCAGATATAATCCTAAAATACGAAAATCATTATTAAATGTTAATTATAACATAATCATTAATCACAGTAAAACAATTTAAACAGTTACACAAATTATTAAAATATATTCGAATAAATGATTCACCTGTCATTTGCAGCACCAACAATTTTGCCCCAATGAAGATTTTAGTTAGTTTACTAAGACTAAGTCAGTTTACTAAGAAATTATGCAAAAATTAGATTTAAATGTTTTCATTCAGGATAAGATACTGTCTATGAATTTAGCCTTAGCAAGACATTTTATTCCAAACAAATGATTTCCTTCACTGCTATTTCTACTACAAATGCATTTATTTATCTTATAGGATATGTTGTGACAAAACACACAGAGCTCTTTAAAAAACCGACACATTCTTACCTGGTTTTTCCACATGAATTGTGAACCATGTATACAAATATTGCAGGCCAAAGTTCCTCAAAAGGAGCAAAGTCAAAGTGAAACCTTAGACAGAAATATGACTTGAAATATGAGTTTGTTTGCAATTCAAATCTGCACAAGTGAAATAAGAGCTAAAAAAAGTATTTAATACATCCTAATAACGCTTGCACATTTATGTAATGTCTTCTTGTCTACAAAATGAAAATAAAACCAAACCAATATATTTATAACCAATAAATAACACCAAATCAATATATTTACACCAACCAATATATTTTCTAATTCACTAAATCTAATAAATAGAAAATAATGTTCAGTCCAGGCTTTCAGTACCTATTTTACAGCTATTCAGTGTGGCTGGTCCAATCAGATTTTAGATTTGCAAAATGAAATAACTACTAAGTAATCATATTACTAAAAGCCATTATGTAACAGTGTTCTTTGGCGTATGAGAGTGTAAACTCACAGTTCGATCTCTTTATATATGGCTAAAGGGAGGGAGAGTTGTGTAAGGGTCTTCCACTCCTCTGACGTGCAGATGCTGTGGTACGAAAGCTTCTCCATCGTCACCCGGTAAATGCACTCTGAATGTCTTATCCGGTGATACATCTATACACAAACACATACATACACATACACCCATTTGTCTATGCAAAATATCTATCTATCTATCTATCTATCTATCTATCTATCTATCTATCTATCTATCTATCTATCTAGCTATCTATCTATCTATCTATCTATCTATCTATCTTAAAAGTATTTATACGTCTTCATTTTTTCACGTTATGTTATGTTGCTGCCTTATGTTAAACTGTTTTAAATTACTTTTTTCCCCACATCAGTCTGCACTCTATTCACCATAATGACAAAGCAAAAAAGATTTTTCACAACTTCATCAATTTATTAAAAATAAAAAAACTGAAATAAGTACATTTCATTGCATGAATAAAGTAAATAAATCACTGGCAAAAGGTGAGGAGAAAATTCAGTTTAAATGTAAATCCCATCAGCTGATGGCAGTAGAGCACTCATGGTGTTTTAAATATTAACATACTTAATCATTTTAAAAGCTGCCATGTGACAATACTAGTGTGTGATCAGTGTTGTCAGATTGGCTTGACGTCTTCCAGCCCAAAACCTCCAAAACCTGCCCACTCCATGAATAACCTGCCCAAAATATTAACTGCTAAAAGAATGTGATGCAATTCTATTTCCATGTCAAAGAAGATTGATAAGGATTGTGTCTATCTCCTTGAAATGGAATTGTATAAATAAATAAAAATAATAATAATTATAAAAAATCACAGACTGGAGAAAAATACAACAGGACAACTAATCAAAACCTTGTCAAACACAGTAAAAAGAAAATGAGCTAATATGACGAAAAATATTTTAGCACACTCTTCTACACACCATAACGGCCGATCATGTGTCATTCACGTTCAAATAATGAACAACAATAATAATAATGTGCTCACCTTCGTGTTGCTTTTTAACGTAGATTAATGTAATACCTTATTGCGCTTAAAGCCGTCACTCATTAATCAAAACATCTGCCTGCTTTCGCTCTTGATTGGCTAAATGGGTGGGCTGGTCTGCATCAACAATGAGTCTGCGGTGTAGTGCAGTTCCTTTTCAGGTACTCGAGCTGCGTCGAGCGCTTTGGGGAATGTCCCTGACGAGACCGACTCTGAATATCGTGTGCAATCTGTCCAATGGAAGGGCGTGACGTCACGGGCGGGGTGACGTAGCGACCAGGAAGCTATAAAAGCACGTGCCATGCAGCTGGCTTCAGTTTCGCATCTGTCAGCAAGCGCTCTGTGTGTGCATGTCAAAAGTCTGTCTCGTTGGTCCTATTTATTTTTGTCTGTCTCTTAAGCATTAAAAAGATCGCTAGAACAGCTCAATATGCCAAAAGTGAAAGCAAAGACCAAACATGTGAGGGGCGATTCCAAGCCACATTATAGATTGTGTGTTCCTCCTTGCCCTCGCTACATCACGGGTGGGGATACACACAGTTTATGCGTGGCTTGCCTGGGATCGGGGCCTGCCAGTGCGGACGCTTCGATCCCGGAGGGCTCTCTTCGAGGAGGGAGCCTTCACCAGCGTTTCCCGCGGTGCTGGCCCCGCTTCTGCCGAGGAAGAATGGCTGCTGCACTCGTGGGGTTCGCAGGTGGATCTGTCAGAGGGAATGGAGACGGGCCAGTCCTTATCTCCTTCCTCATCTGTCAGATCCGGCGCCCAAACCCTGGGTTCGAAAGCACGCTCGTCGGTTTCTTCCCCCCAGGGTGAGGGATCAGCTCTTCACCTCTCTTCCTCCAAGGAGGTTGATGTGGAGACTGTTGCTGGGGATTCGCCACCCCTGTCGCCCCAATATGAGGAGCTTTTGGAGGTGGTTACTCGCACAGTTGATAGATTAAAAATCGAATGGCCTGCTGAGAAACATACTGAGCCGCAGAAAAGTAAGCTAGATGAACGCTTTCTGCGGCCGAGGCAACCACCTCCACGTCAGAGCCTTCCATTTTTTCCCGATCTCCACGACGAAATCTCGAGATCGTGGAATCACCAATATTCGACCCGCCTCTTCGGCCCCGATTCACTATATTATGGCAACATGATGGGGCTGGGAGAGCGGGCTTATAGAGCGGTGCCACGGGTTGAACAGACGCTCGCGGGCTATCTGTCGCCCAGTTCGGCATCGTCTCTAAAGGCTCTGACGTTGCCCACCAAGCCTCTCAGAGTTACATCTTCGCTGGTGGGCAAAGGCTATGTGGCAGCAGGTCAGGCTGGGGCTTGCCTTTATACTATGGCGGTCCTACAAGCATATCAGGCCGACCTGCTGGGAGATATCGATGAGGGGGAGGGGATCAAGTCTGATGATATTCAAGAGCTTAGAAGGACCGCTGATCTCTCCCTCCGCGCCACTAAAGAGACCGCTCGCGCGATTGGGCGGTCTATGGCAGCCTTAGTGGCCGCGGAGAGGCATTTATGGCTGACCCTGTCAGAAATTAAAGAGAAGGACAGGGTCTGCCTCCTGGAACGCCCCACTTCAGCCTTCTGGCCTGTTTGGCGACACAGTCAATACTGTCGTCCACAGGTTCCAGGAGGCACGTAAATAGGCGGCAACGTTCCAGAATTTCCTGCCTCATCGCTCTCGTGGTGCATCTGCGGCCTCCAACAAGCGCTGCTCCAAGTTGTTTCCACCCGCAAACGTAGCGGAGCTGGGATGCTCACCGCCCCTTCGGGGGCTTCTTACACCAGAGGTCAGTCTCGAGAGACTGATTCCCTTAGTAGATTATTTAGCAGCATGGAAAATACTGCCAAATGTATCTCATTGGGTCCTGCGTACAATAGAAAAAGGCTACTGCATTCAGTTCGGTCATCCACCACAGAAGTTCAACGGGGTTACACCGACAGTAGTCGGCCCCCGGCAGGCTCTGGTTATGGAACAAGAAGTGAATACCCTATTAAGGAAGGAGGCCATCGAGGTGGTCCCTCCTCGGTATTTCATAGTTCCAAAGAAGGATGGGGGGTTGCGTCTGATCTTAGACTTACGTCACCTGAACCGCTCAGTTATGCCACTGAAGTTCAAAATGCTCACTGTCAAGCAGGTTGTAGCTCAAATCAGATCCGAGGACTGGTTTGTCACAATAGATCTCAAAGACGCATACTTCCACATATCCATCCTTCCACAACACAGGAAGTTTCTGAGGTTCGCTTTCGGGGGCAAAGCTTATCAATATCGAGTACTTCCCTTCGGCCTTGCACTCTCACCCCGCACGTTCACGAAATGTGTAGATGCAGCTCTGGTATCCCTCCGTATGCAAGGCATCCGCATTCTAAATTATATCGACGATTGGTTGATTCTAGCTCAATCGGAGCAGATGGTGGTTCGAAATCGAGATGTCGTTCTCGCACATATGGGGGAGCTGGGTTTGAGACTAAACGCCAAGAAGAGTGTACTTTTTCCAGTTCAAAGAACCACCTATCTAGGCGTAGTGTGGAATTCGACCATGATGCAGGCACGTCTGTCTCCTGCTCGGATCGAGTCGATCCTCACATCAGTCAAGAGAGTCAAAGAAGGCCAGTCACTCACTGTCAAACAATTTCAGAGATTGTTAGGTCTGATGGCAGCTGCGTCCAACATGATACCTTTTGGCCTGCTGTACATGAGACCCCTGCAGTGGTGGCTCAAGTCCAAGGGCTTTTCCCCGAGGGGGAATCCACTTCGAGTTATCAAGGTCACGCGTGCCTTAGACATGTGGAAGAAACCTTGGTTCTTGAATCAGGGCCCGGTGCTGGGAGCTCTTTGTCACCGTGTAACGCTAGCGACAGACGCGTCCCTCACCGGTTGTGGTGCAGTCATGAGTGGCCACCCTGCCCGCGGTCTGAGGAGCAGTCGCCATCTGACAAGGCACATCAATTGCTTAGAGATGCTAGCAGTCTATCGAGCATTGAAACATTTCCTCCCAGACCTGAGAGGTCACCATGTGTTGGTGCGCACCGACAACACATCAGTGGTCTCTTATATCAATCACCAGGGGGGTCTGCGTTCACGCCCCTTGTACAAGCTGGCACACCAGATCCTTCTGTGGTCCCAGGGCAAACTCCTATCGCTCAGAGCAGTGTATATTCCTGGGAGATTGAATGTGGGAGCAGACATACTGTCGAGGCAGGGGCCGAGGCCTGGGGAATGGAAACTTCACCCCGAGGTGGTTAAGCAGATATGGAGTGTTTGGCACAGCCCAGGTGGACCTCTTTGCGACTCAGGAGACATCGCAATGTCCCCTCTGGTTCTCTCTAGTTCATCCAGCTCCTCTGGGACTGGACGCTATGGTACAGACCTGGCCGAGGTTTCGTCTGTACGCATTTCGGCGTACAGTTCTGGCAAGAGTACGCCAGGACGGGGTCCGTCTGTTATTAGTAGCCCTGGTCTGGCCGGGCCGAGTATGGTTCGCAGATCTAGTCTCGCTCCTCGACGGCTCTCCGTGGGAGATACCGATCAGGACAGACCTACTCTCACAGGCGCAGGGCACGATAATTCACCCTCGCCCGGAGCTGTGGAAACTGTGGGTGTGGCCCCTGAGGGGGCACAGCTCATAGAATCCAGTCTCTCAACTGAGGTTGTTGAGACCCTCCTCCAGTCCAGAGCTCCCTCCACGAGGAAACTGTACGCCTTGAGGTGGAAACTCTTCACCTCATGGTGCAGAGACCGCCAGCTTGACCCTGTTAACTGCCCAGTTGGTACAGTTCTGGAGTTTCTACAAGCTAGGCTCTCTGCAGGGTTAACCCACTCCTCCTTAAAGGTGTACTTGGCTGCCATAGCTGCTTACCATGTCCCTTTCAATGATCAGTCAGTGGGTAGACACCCCCTAGTTACACGTTTCCTCCGCTGTGCGCTGAGGCTGAGACCTCCAGTACGATCCCGTGTTCCCCCCTGGGATTTGGTTGTGGTTTTAGTGGCTCTTTGTAAAGCTCCATTCGAGCCAATACAAGACATCTCAGATAGACATCTGATGCTTAAAACTGCCCTGTTACTGGCAATCACCTCGCTAAAGAGAGTTGTAGATCTTCAGGCCCTTTCGGTGGCCCTTACTTACCTAGACTTTGCCCCTGGTATGGCCAAAGCATTCTTATACCCTCGAGCGGGTTATGTTCCTAAGGTTCCCTCTGTTACACCACAACCTATCGTACTGCAGGCCTTCTGCCCTCCTCCCTTTCGGGAGCCAGACCAGGAAAAGCTAAATTGTATGTGTCCAGTGCGAGCACTGGATGCATACGTCCACAGAGCTGCCCTGTGGAGAAAATCCGACCAATTGCTTGTTTGCTACAGTCCTCCTAAAAAGGGGTCTCCTGCCTCCGAGCAGACCCTAAGTCATTGGATAGTCGAGGCTATCAACGTCTCCTATGAGTCCTCTGGTCTTCCCCTTTCTTTGGGAGCCAAGGCTCACTCCACTTGGGGTATGGAGGCCTCTAAGGCCTTCTCAGCAGGTGTGTCCCTCTTGGACATCTGCAACGCTGCTGGGTGGTCCACACCCTCTACATTTGTCAGATTTTATGACCTTGATATGCGAGCCACTCCGGGCTCTTCTGTTCTCTCGCCTTAGCTGTGCTCTTCGGATACACACTAGGCAGGGATTTGGAAGTCTGGCATCGTGGGCACATCATTCCCCAAAGCGCTCGACGCAGCTCGAGTTCCTGAAAAGGCATCGCAGAGCCATACTCCCGGCACCCCTGCCGGCGCTTGCTTCCCTACTCGAGCCAGCTGTACGGCACGTGCTTTTATAGCTTCCTGGTCGCTACGTCACCCCGCCCGTGACATCACGCCCTTCTGTTGGACAGATTGCACACGATATTCAGAGTCGGTCTCGTCAGGGACGTTCCCCAAAGCACTCGACGGAGCGTCTCGTTCCTTCAAGGAACCAGGGTCACATGCGTAACCTTGAGACATTTAATAACGTCATAATGACTGATTAGATGGAGTACTTGCACACTTGGGTTTTGTTTGTTTACCAATTAGAAAAATGCCAAAGTCAAACCAGCCTAAATCTACCCAAACCAATTTTAACCCCATAAAATAAAATTCAAACCAGTTGGGCAGAAATCCACCCAATCTGGCAACACTTTGTGACCCCACAAAGGACCAAGTGTGGGTAATCTCTCGTAGACACTCCTATGCCTGTTTCTTCCAAACATTCCCATTCTCTAGAAGGTGTTATTATGACCAACGGATGGTTTATTAGACTCGAGGTCTGCACACTTACATTTGCACAGTGTAAGGCCAAAGCACAGAAGACGGCAAACATCTTAAAGTTGTTCTCATCAGTTTTAGTGAAGGCACTTCCTCCCAGCTTGTTCACCATTTGTACAACACCAATCACACTCCCGCGGCTGACTATTGGCATGCACAGGATATTCCGCGTCGTGTAGCCAGTGTAGAGATCTACTTCTCTGTGAAAAGCAGAACAGAAGACACACACACTGGTATTGGCAGAGATGTATAGTAACGAAGTAGAACTACTTCACTTCTGTACTTAAGTACTAAAAGGCGGTATCTGTACTTTACTAAAGTATTATTTTTTTCTCCTACTTCCACTTTTACTTCAGTACATATTTTCGATGAGATTAATACTTTTACTCCGATATTTTTTTTATGTGCTGAATCGTTACTCGTTACAATTATAAAAATGTTACGAATCATTCCATTACAAACAGAACTGTAGATGGCAGGTTTGATGAAGCTGGCACATCATTGAGCGAATCAAGCGATTAAGAAGACTGCGCGTGCTGACTGAACTGCTGTGAAGAGAGAGATGAACACCGAGCCGAGCCGAGCCAGATAATGACCCGTTCACGAGTCAAGAACCGGTTGCATCGGTTTTCGAATCACCAGTAGTTCTTTCTGACAGTTCGATTCAATAAACCAGTTGAAGAAAACGGTTCACCGGTTCTTTTGCGCTTGACGTAATGGTTCAGAAAGTTCAGAATTTCGGTTTGCTTTCACGCTGAGTCACACATGCGCAGTATCATCAGCTCCTCGGTTCTCGAATCGGACACGTCTGACAGAAACGGTTCTTGACCACTGATCTATAATATAAGTTATATTTATAGATCAGTGTTCTTGACTCGTGAACGAGTCAGTCTGTTGTTCGTTATCTGGCTCGGCTCGGTGTTCATCTTCAGTTCTCTCTTCACAGCAGTTCAGTCAGTGTACTGTTTGAGTGCATGCATTACTCCTGGATATTGGTTTGTTTTAACTCAGAGGGAGTGTCAGCCACATTAAAAAAGTTAACAGCTTAAGTCATTTGTGGATTAATGCGTATTGGAGACGCGAACCGTTTAAAACGATTCAGTTCGATTTGGTGAACTGGTTCAAAAAGATCTGGTTACATCGAATGATTCGTTCGCAAACCGGATATCACAAACTGCTTTGTTTTGAACTGTCTCACAACAGACACGGAAGAGAAGACAATGCTGAATAAAGTCGTAGTTTTTGCTATTTTTGGACCAAAATGTATTTTCGATGCTTCAAAAAATTCTAACTGACCCTCTTTGATGATGTTTTTCTTACCTTTCTGGACATGGACAGTATACCGTACACACAGCTTCAATGGAGGGACTGAGAACTCTCGGACTAAATCTAAAATATCTTAAAGGCCATGTTGCAGGTTAACCACCACTTTCGATTAATGGGTACATAAATCACTCAAGATATGTATATCATTTTTAAAATGTCTCAAAAATAGTCTTAAAGACCTATTTTTTAAGTTTTTGGTATTAACGTTTTTTTTATGCAACTCGGCGATGACGTCACGTTGGGGAGAAGTCGAGGAAAGGTAGCCTCAGTCTAGTATGATGCCGCGTTCCAGGCAACCCGTAACCCTTGTTTTTCCAACCTTAAACCCGTGGGAGTGCACAGGAACGGCAATCAAACTCGTGACTTCCCACCCGTGAACTCGTGTCTCGTACTAGATCGATGTACTCCGAGTTCCGAGGTCACACAGCACGCGAAACAACAATGACAGCCCCTACGGATAATACTGGCTATGGATGCAGTTTATGCAAGTGGCACACGTTGAAAAAGCGATTTTTAGGTCAATGTACCGTTGCAATAAAAAAAAAATCTAGTTACAATTCCTTGCACTCAGAAAGTTTGGCGTAACTTGCCTGGAACGGTACAAAGTCGTTAGTCGTGGTATGAAATAGTGATTTCGAGCTCAAAAACCTGCCTGGAACGTAGCATCAGAACTAACGTTATAGCGACTGACTGGGATGAGGAAGAGGTGGCAAGAGCCAACATGTATGATGACCTGCAGCTGTGTAATTTCGAACCTGCCAGACGTGAGAGGGCAAATGAGGAATTGCCAAGAACTGATGTCCGTCAAAGCTTATTAAATGCATGGTCCGAAGAGAATGAGTGGAGAGTTGGTGAAGTGTCCTGGTGAGTTGCTATCGTTTAGCATCGCAGCAATGAGCACTGGAGCTAGTCTACGAGCAGCAGTGCACAATAACGACACATACACACACACACACACACATATATATATATATATATATATATATATATATATATATTATTTTTTTTATTTTGTGTCGCTGTGTTTGGCAGGTGCTTGTGTGGGCGGTGCTGTCCCATGGAAACTGCGCTGAAAAGCTTGTGCTGTAGGGAAGTGAGTGCGTTTGGGTCGCGGTTGGTCGATATCTATCTATCTGTCTGTCTGTCTGTCTATCTATCTATATATATCTATGTTTTTATCTATTTATCTATAATCTGCGCTATCTGAATACTCTCGTCTACTGCTCGTCTCTCTCTAGTCACTCTCAATGCTCTCAAGGCGGGCTTTGGTAAATTCTCTCCCCAACGTGACGTGATGCAATGCATTATGGGGGAAAGGAGACCGCTGTAAGATAGTACCTACTTTTTCGTATTATATTCCGTTTTGTGATACCCAACAACATAAAATACAATGGATAACAGTTTAAATGTTTATTACCATCAAGCAAATTGCACAAATTCGTAAAAAATTTACCCTGCAACACGGCCTTTAAACTGTGTTCCGAAGATAAACGGAGGTCTTACGGGTTTGAAACAACATGAGGGTAAGTTATTAATGACATAATTTTGCAAATTGGGCGAACTAACCCTTTAATCTGTTTTTTGTTTACAAAAAGTTACAGTCAAAGGAATTGTGATTGTCCTTTAGGTTTATCATTTGAAATAGTAAAAACAATATGTTCAAACTTTTGGCTAATTTCTTTAATAACTACAGAACACAATACTTGTACTTTTACTTTCAGTACTTGAGTAGTAAATTTTCAAATAGACTACTTGCAATACTTAAGTACAAAAAATGTTGAATACTTTAGTACTTCTACTTAAGTGTGGTGCTTAAAGAGCACTTCAACTTCTACTCAAGTCATTTTTTTGATAGAGCACTTGTACTTTTACTCAAGTCTGGGTCTCTAGTACTTTATACATCTCTGGGTATTGGTGGTTTACGGGGAATCTCCATAGGCAAAATGGTTTTTATACTGTACAAACTGTATTTAAAATCTACCACTCACAGGAAAGTTTTTGCATTTTTAGATAAAAAACAAAAACAAAAACAAAATACACACAATTTAGTATGTTTTTAAGCCCTTTGAATTATGGGGACCTCATAAACAACCTTCATATCATAATACCTGAGTCATACCCATGTCATTATACAAATTTGTGTACTCATAAACCCCCCAAACCAGTGCACCCACACACAGAGAGCTGAACAAGCATAGTGCTTGTATATGATTGAGTTAAACACACAACAGTTTCTAACGTTGGCACATCTGGGTTTAACATAATCACCTTATTGCAGATTTACAGAAACACAGAAGTCCCATTTATCTGACATGTCCACTTTAACAACTACAACCACACCCATATCACGCAACTTCCGGGTCAAGCTCACCAAAACATTTAAATATAAATGAACAATTCTATGATGCACAAATAGTTTTTAAATAACATATTATGACTATTATGAGATTTTTGAATCAAGGCGATAAGAACTTATACTTTATTTCTTTGTTTGTTTTTTTGTTGTTGTTTTTTTGGTATCTGTCTTTTAATTCTGGATTAAAAAATGACAAGGTTTGTGCCATGACACTGTACCTTTACAATCAGTTGTCTAAAGAGCTCAAGGTGTCATAGTGCAAAATTTTGTATTACTGTATCTTACTTTGGTCATTCATCCAGACTTAACTGCTTAATGTGTGACCTGGTTCTTAACAAAGTTGCTTAAAGAAATCTCATGCGTTTTGGAATGGAGAATGAAAATCCTCATTACCTGTTGAAACAGGGGTCTGCATAGGCATCCGGAATATTCAAAACTTCTCCTGTTCTTGCCACCTGACCTGCTATTCCTTTTTCTATAGAAAACCTGGGGGTGAGTGTTTAATGTCAGTTACAAATGTATGAAGTTTACTTAGAATCTGATATTTAGGGATGAAAACATGTTTGGTCACATTTCATCTTAAAAATCAAAAACAAATCCAATGTTTATGACCATTATGAAGGTTTTTTTTTTTTTGCACTATGGCATCACCACTGAGCAGGGCCGGCGCAAGCTCAAATGCCGCTCTAGGCAGAGCACGATCGTGCCGCCCCCACCTCACACTCTTAAGTATACTTAAGATGCATGTAAACAAATAAAAAAAATATATCTATAAAATTATACTAAAAAAAGAAAAACGTGTAAGCATGGTTTCAAAAGGTTTTTTTTTCATACTGCAGTGTGAAAAAAGTACACAATTCAACAGCTGCATATAATTTCTGTTTTATAATAGATAGTGTACAGAATAAAACTAAACATATGCACACAACTTTTTAGCTCATAAGTACTGGAGGTTTCGTTTTTTTTTCTTGACTGATACACACAAACACACATTCACACAACTAATAGCCTACATTTCAGAAGCGTACGTGTCGGGCTTTCGCAGCGGCAAACACTTTGATTGCGTCCTCGAGTTTAACTTGTACTTCAGAGATAATTTTTAATCAGTTTAAGCTTTGAGAAACTGCGTTCTCCAGAGCTCACAGTGACGGGAAGAGTGAAAAGCACTCTCAATGCTACAAAAGCATTTGGAAAAATTAATTCCATCCCTTTTTCACAGATGAATTTAAGTGCATCCAGTGGTTTAGCTACAACAACCAGGCATCTCCCCAAAGCAGTCAGCTCTTCAAACAATTCATGCACTGTCATCATCTCCACATGCGTTGTACAACCTGCTGTACTAGATTTGCTGAATTTTGAATTTTGTGACTTTGCATAACTTTCTATGTAAGAATATAAAAGTTAATATAAATACACACAAAAAAAACACATTCAGCTGTTAGTTTACGAGGATATTAAGACCCAAATATGACTGAGTGAGGATTTCTGTATGCTCACCTAATTTCTTTGGTTTTCCTAAAAACGGGTTTCCCTTCATTCTCCTCCCCGATGTCAAACAGGTCAGAGTACAGCTCTTTATTATTGTG
Source organism: Carassius carassius (assembly GCF_963082965.1). Classification (NCBI taxonomy): domain Eukaryota; kingdom Metazoa; phylum Chordata; class Actinopteri; order Cypriniformes; family Cyprinidae; genus Carassius; species Carassius carassius. Next base: position 25,489,634 of record NC_081784.1, read on the forward strand.
ATCTACCTGGAAGAGCGCACATCTGTCTGCATTAACCAGGTTTTTTGCATATATCTGAAACACAAATAGACATGCATTTCCTCAAAGACATTTACCCATGACAGAATGCAATGTGCATGTTTGTCGAAGAATTCATTTAAACAACATTACTATGCAAGTGTGGTTAATCTGCAGTTTATCAGCATTGATAACCAGAATTAGTTTGGTTATGTTATTCAAGCCTTTCATATAATAAAACCTTGTTGATAGATAATAGATTGTTTAAATTTATAGTACATTTTGAGTACATGATGTGTGACTTAAGTGTTAATTTCAAGTGTACATCTCATTTGCTTTCATTAAATTCTATTATATATGCAATATGTTAGCCACTGAAAAAACAGTCAACCTTTACATGTGTCTGTGTGAGAATAGCAACTGAGGAACTTATCCTTCCCTCAAGATTTCACAAACTTGTGGCACATCGTGTCTTCTCCTCTCCAAGATAAACATGTTTTATGAAACTGCTGATGAGCAAGAAATCGCTTCAAACTAAGACAGACATTTTATTCATTTAACTATTATTTATAAATTAGGTAAATATTACCTCCGCTTTTGGAAGTATGTGTTTGGAAAAAATCTGAATGAATCCCTGAGAGGAATGCCAAAAGCTCAGAGAGATGCTGGAGCCGTGTCAGACTGACTTTCTGTCCTTTCCCTGACCTATTTGCATCACTTCCTGTGCTGCTTTGCTCAACAGGAAGGAGGGGACAGAGACCTGATGGGGCCAGAAATCTGATACTTGGAGTTTATGAATATTTGTGGAAGTGAGATCTAGATAACACAAACATGTGCGTAAACAAGAAAAATAATATTTAACAAGCCCAATACTGGTGAGATGGTTCTTAGCAGAGATGTATTTGGTGTTGGTCGACTTGTTTGTCCTCAGGACCAAGCATGTGACCTTATAGAAAGAAGAAGAACCTACTCACCATGATATGTTCAAGTAGAGAATCTATTGCCACTATGTTGTCAAAGTATGTTCTGTTTAAAATCGAAAAGGAGGGAAAGGTTTAATCAAGAGATAATCATGTCACACAAAGACACAGTATAACACACACACACACACACACACACATACACACACACACACACACACACATATATATATATATATATATATATATATATATATATATATATATATATATATATATATATACACATTTAGATTATTTTTAAGGAAAAAAATTCTAAATCATAATTTTTTTATGAAGACCTGAACATGTTCTGAACACATTTCATGAGATTCATGAGACTTTCTAAAGATATTAATGAGATTCAAGAGACTTTTTCATGCATAAAAAAACTTACTTTGACACATCTAGGAGAAAGTCATTTAGTTCAGTCTGTTTGGCAAGACCTCTGCAGACCTGTGAGCGAAAAATGAACAAAAAGCTTAAAAGACAGCAATCACGGCAAGTCTGTGTCTAAACTGACATGACTTTGTAACTGATCACTAGCCTTCAATTAGATATTTTTATCAAGTTGTGATTTATAATCTCAGTGTAAAACACTGATAATACACAAAAAATAGTACACTCTCAGAAAAAAAGGTACAAAAGCTGTCAGTGGGGTGGTACCTTTCCAAAAGATATAGATCTCTACCATTTTGGTATTAATATGTATTTTTATGGTACAACACTGTGCAAAAGTCTTAGGCCATTACTATTTTTAACCAGTTATTTCAATTTTTGCTGTGCTGTGCCAGCACTATTTCCAAACATTCATTTTGCCATTAATCATAATAATCCAGTGATATTTTTGTATGCTCCAGGAGTCTGACAACAGCACTGGCTGCCTTCAGACTCCTTAACATGCACAAATTTCATTGGATTATTATAGTTAAAGGCAAAAGGGATGCTTGGAAATGTAAACTGATAATTCCTACTGGTACACTACTGCAAAAGATAGAAATAACTGTCTTAAAACCATATGTTTGTGGGTGAAAAGACTAATGGTGTTTTGCACAGTACAGTTTGTACACCCTTTAGTGGAAAATAAAGGGAAAATCAGGCCAGGGACACACTGAATAAAGAGATTAGAGTGGCTAAAAGGGTCTACGCGATCAGTTCACTTTCAATCAATCAACTTCAGTGTGGAAAGGTCTGAGAGCCTTCACAAACTACAAGACACCATCCCCCTGCACTGAGGTGAATCAACAACTTGCTGATGACCTGAATGAGTTTTTTTTGTAGGTTTCAAAACCCCCACACCCATTCTGACCATCTCTCTACTCAACTGTTAACACCTCCTGCAATCCCCCTCTCCCCCTCCTACACTTCAAATCAGTGAGGATGATGTACACCAGGTCTTCAGGAAAAACAAAAGAAGAAAGGCACCAGGCCCAGATGGTGTTACACCAGCCTGTCTGAAAACCTGTGCTGACCAGCTGGCCCTCATATTTTCACAGATCTTCAACAGATCTCTGGAGTTGTGTGAAGTCCCTTCCTGCTTCAAACGCTCCACCATCATCCCATTTCCAAAGAAACCCAAGATAACAGGACTTAACGACTACAGACCTGTGGCTCTGACATCTGTCATCATGAAGTCGTTTGAAAAACTGGTTCTGGCTTATCTGAAGGAAATCATTGGACCCTTACTGGACCCCTGCAGTTTGCTTACTGAGCAAACAGGTCCATGGATGATGCAGTAAACATGGGACTTTACTTCATCCTGCTACATCCTGCTTCATCCTGTGTAAAAACTCTTGGATGTTATCATGCGACTTCATATGATCACCTGGATTATTTGCGATTTGATTTTATCAGGAACCAGCGTAAAGCAGTGGACCGAACTTCTGGACTTCACCATGCTGAGGTACTCTCTCTCTGATCTTTTGTCCCTGGGACACCATGGCCGTCCAGATATCAGCGTCATACAAACTTTGCGTTCCATGCAGATCCTCCGACGGCCTAGTTATAATCATAGAGGCTCTCGTCAGAGTCACTCTATTGCCGGTTGCTGGAGTCAATGCACTTTGGTCGAACCGCAGGCGCTCGCTGCGTCGTACTTCTGGTTACCATCGAATCGGCCATGGTAACCTACGCTATCCTGAGGTTCTCTCTCAAAAACCCGCAGCGAATGTGTGCTGTAGCACTATGCGACTTGCTCAATTAAACACGAGGTCAATAAACAATAAAACGGCACTTATCACTGACACTATCCTTGACAGGAAAATTGATATTCTCTGTCTCAGTGAAACTTGGCATAAAGACAATGACTAATCTTAATTTGAACATGTGTGCCCCATCTGTATATAAATATATTGACGTGCCTCGAGCTTCAGTTAAGGGTGTTGGCTTGGCTGCAATATTTGTATCAAATATATCAATCGATGTTATTGATGCTCCTACTGTTTCATCATTTGAATGTCTTGTTTTTAAAGTCAATGGTGCTTCACCTGTTCTTGTGCTGCTCATTTATCGTCCACCAAAACCTAATCCTTTATTTTCTTCTGAGTTTACTGAGTTGCTGACACTTCTTAGTCCACTCTGTCCGTCTATGGTCTTGACCGGTGATGTCAATTTCCATATTGATAATCCAAACTGTGTCAAAACTGCTACCTTTTTGGACATTTTGGATGGTTTTGACTTTAAACAGCATGTTATTTTTCCGACCCATAGGCTGGTGTTCTGCCGGTGTTGGTATCCAATCTCTGGATAGTATCGACTTGATTATAAGTGACCATAGACTTATTACTTTTTACATAAATGTTACGTCTTCACGATCCATTTCTGAGCACACTAACAAATTCTGCAACATCAAGCACATGGACTTATAATTCCATGCTTTCCTCACTTTTGGATGAGTTCGCACCTGTGCGAGAACGGCTTGTTACTTTTAGGAAACCCTGTCCATGGTTTACTCCGGATTTACGTTTAATGAAAGCTGCCGGAAGACAATTAGAACGGCAGTACAAAATATCTGGCCTGACGGTGCACAGGCTTCTTTACACTGAACAACAGTCTGCTTACCATTCTGATTTGAGTACTGCACGTAAGTGCTACTATTCAAGCATCATTGGTAACGCTGCAACTAATTCTAAATGACTGTTTAAGACTGTTGACAATCTTTTCAAACCAACTAAGGCCGTTGTTCATTCCTCTGTTGACCAGTGTAATAAGTTTCTTCATTATTTTACTGGTAAGGTTGAGGGTATATATAGCACTTTAAATACCATCACTCCTCTTGAGCTAGTTAATATCCAGCCTTCAAACTTCCCAACTACTACCTTTTCAAACTTTGAAATGGTCGGAGATGATTTTATTATAAGTACAGTGAAGTCCATGAACTCTACAACCAGTATTTTAGATCCGGTTCCCTGCTCGGTCATCATGAACTGCCTTGCATCAATCTGCCCTTTTATGACTTCAATTGTGAACTTGTCATTGACTTCTGGAATTGTTCCTCCAGGACTAAAAATAGCTGCCATTACACAAGTCCCTAAGAAGACAGGTTGTGATGTATCTGATTTATCCAATTACAGGCCGATTTCCAACCTCCCATTCTTGGCTAAAGTTCTTGAGCGTGTTGTGGCTGTTCAGTTAAATTATCACCTAGAAGAAGGCATAGTACTGAAACTGCTTTAATTAGGGTTGTAAATGATCTTCTTATCACGACGGATTCCGGTGCATGCAGTATTTTGGTCTTGTTAGACCTCAGTGCTGCTTTTGACACTATTTGATTTGATTTGATTTTATTTTCACAACAAAAAACATTTAAAAAAAAACAAAAAACAAACAAACAAAAACAAACAAACAGTGTTATACATTTCACAAAAAGAATGTAATGGACAATTGCCGAAAAACCCTCAAGGGGCTTAATTAGTGGCAATCTCCATAGGAACAATTATATTTAACAAATTAAAAACATATTGTAAAACAATGTAAAATTGGATTTAAAGCACAAACCCATACGGAAAATTCAAACAACTTAGTAACAATAATTTTACTCTCTGTTTAAACTGTTCTTTAGAAACCTCAACAAATGATGGGGGAAGACTATTCCATACCTTTGACCCTCTGTATAATATACTAAACTGTGTTTGAGTCGTACGAGAGTAGGGAGGCCTAATAAGACGACTACTACGAGTCGGATACTGATGAAATTCATTATTAAGAATAAAAATATTACAAAAATGCTGAGGAAATAACTTTTTTATAGAGCTATAAACTAATAAAGCAATTTGAAGCTGATTCACTTGATAAACACTAAGAATACTTGCCTGAGCAAACAGTGATTGGGAGGGGTGTCTACGATTTACACAAAATATTATTCTTAAAGCTCGCTTCTGAAGTCGAGAAATAGATTCTAGTTAGTTGGGTGGGTACTAGCCCAAGCAACATTACAGTAATTGATATATGGATACAACATTGAATAATACAACATAATTGCAACTTTTTTGTTAATCAAATGCCGTATTTTTCCTAATATACCGACCACTTTGGCTATTTTTGTACTTATGGCACTAATTTGAGGTTTCCAAGATAAAGAGTCATCTAGTATAACGCCGAGGAAACAAGCAGATCTAACATTGTTAATGGAGATATTATCAATTTGAATTTTCATTGAAGATTTAAATGTGTTAGACTTAATACCAAACAATATGTAACTTGTTTTTTTTATGTTAAGTGACAATTTGTTGGACTTGAACCAAGTAGATAACTTGTCAAGTTCTTCATTAACTACTTTTATTAAGATTTCTGGATTTTTATGGGAATAAAATACACTTGTATCGTCTGCAAATAAAATTTTAGAAAGTTTATCTGAGACATTAGGGAGGTCATTAACATATAATAAAAATAACAAGGGACCCAAGATGGAACCCTGCGGTAAGCCGCACTGAAGGAGAAGGAAAGGGGATTCTGTCCCATTATAATTAACAGATTGATATCGGTCTGAAAGATAATTGGTGAACCAGAGTAGTGACTTGTTTCGTATACCATAATGTGAAAGTTTTTTTAACAGGATGGAATGGTCAACGGTATCAAATGCCTTTGAAAGATCCAGAAAAATACCTATAGTGTTTTCATTTCTATCTTTTGCTTTATATATCTCAGTCAAAAAATGGACAAGTGCCATGTAAGTGGAATGTTGTTTCCTAAAACCATACTGGTGTGCATATAAAATATTATTTTTGTCCAGATGTTTAATTAATCTTGAGTAAACAAGTTTTTCGAGAACTTTGGACAGGGCTGGTAACACAGAAATTGGTCTATAATTGTTAAAAATAGCATGGTCATCTTCTTTATAAACTGGTGTAATTTTCGCCATTTTCAACTCTACAGGTACAATTCCTTGGTCTAGGGAAAGATTATAAATATAAAGTAATGGTTTAATGATATCGGGATAAATTGCTTTTAATATTTTACTGTCAATCATATCATGTCCCGGTGAACAGTCTTTTAAATTGATAATTATATCTCTAATCTCATCCTCGGTAACAGAAGTAAAGTTAAAATCCTCAGACACTAGAAAATTCATGTATTCTAGTGGTCCAAAATGACTAGGTGGAATTTTAGAAGCCAATGTTGGACCTACATCAGAGAAAAAGACATTAAATCTTTTGGCAATTTGTTGCGGATCTGAAACAATAGAATCGTCAATCTTAAATTCATTTGGTAAATGCTTTTTAGAATGTGTTTTATTAAGAATACAGTTAATGGTTCTCCATAAAGAAGATGCATTATTTTTATATTCGACCAATTTCCTATTGTAATAATGGGTTTTTGCTCCTCTTATGACATGATTTAATCTGTTTCTATATTTTTTGAATTGCAATAAATTAAATGGAGTAGGACAAAGAATGTATTTTTTATATAATTTATTTTTGATTTTCATGGACTTTATGATAACTGGAGTTATCCACGGTTTGGACAATTTGCGCTTCAAAGGCACTGATTGGAGAGGAAAACACGAGTTGTAAACCTGAGTAACATTTTTTATAAACAATGAAAAGGCCTTCTGGGTATCTACTTTTTGATAAATTTCACTCCATGATATTTGCCTTACAGCGTGTCTGAAATTTATCAAATTTCTTTCACTAAAAATTCGTCTATATTTAACGTTTTGTATAGGGGGGCAATTTTCAGTCTCATCAGCAGTGATCAAAAATATGGGACAGTGATCAGCCACATCAATGCACAGGACACCGGATTTCATAGTCTTATTATACACATTAGTAAAAAATATTATCTATACGAGTTGCTGAGGTATTAGTCACTCTGGTGGGAACTGGAATCATAGGATTAAAGCTATAAGAAGACATAGTATCAGTAAATTCTTGAATTAACATATTTCCCTGACTATTTTCAATATTAATGTTAAAGTCACCCATTATGTAACAATTTTTCCTTTCATTAGAAATGATGTCCAATACATTTGAGATGTCTGTAATAAATGCAGAGAGGTCACAATTAGGTGGTCTATAGATACATAAAATTATTGCTAATTTAGTTTCTACTGCTACTACTTCCGAAGAAGAATTAAAAAGCTTTTCAAAGTCACATCTTTCTTTATAATGTAGACTAGAATTGATAAACAGAGAAACCCCTCCACCCACCCTTCCCTCTCTACATCTAAAAATATGTTTGTAATCTTCTAAATGAAAATTCCCAGCTGTTTTGTCAGTCAGCCATGTTTCAGTAAGCCCTATCACATTAAAGGTATAATTTAGATTTTCAAGGCAAGTGGATAAACCCTCAATGTTTTTAGATAAACTACGAACATTAATATGAAGGAAAGAAAGATATTTTTCAGTACTAAGAGAATTTGTCAGAGTTTTGAAAGTACTTTCACAATAGTATTCAGAGGTGCCAAAATAATTCTGTTGTAGTTGGAGAATATTATTTTGGTCTGGATCAGGAGAAATCATCATGCATGTGGACTAGATCAAAATAAATTGACATGCATGTAAAATGAGAGGAATTATTTGAGCTTCACTGGTAGTTGCCATCTGATGTTATTGACGGGGTTTAACTATGAGCCGATCATAGCTAATAACAGCAAAGTTTCCCCTCTCTCTGGCCTCCTTCATAGCTGGAAACAGTTCGGCCCTCTTCTTCCTAATGCGATCAGAAAAATCTTCATTAACATAGACACCAGTGTTTTTGAGATGAGCTTTCGCCTTTGTGAGAATAAGTTCTTTGTCCTTGTAACGTAGAAATTTTACAACAATTGGTCTTGGTTTTGTGGTTATTTGCTGTTTCAAGTTTCCAATACGATGAGCTCTTTCAATTTCAATACATTTCGGATCAATTTTAAGCTTGTCATTAAAAAATTCCCTCACCTTCTTCTCAGAGTCTGGCCACGATTCAAATGCGTTATCCTGGGTTAAGCCATCAATTATCAGATTATTTCTGCGACTCTGGTTATCAAGGGAATCAATTTTTAAGGCAAGATCTTTCTCTTCAGAGTTAGTGCACAGTGAGGACAGTTGCTGCAATTGAGATTCAAATGAATCCACCTTCTTCTCCATTGCCCTAAGATCGTCAATTTGAGCTTGGGAGAACTGAAGGCTGGTCTTCACTTCCTGCACATCTTTAATGATCCCATCAATTCTGGTATTTACAGAATCCAGCATTGTTTTTGTAAAAGACAAGAAGCTTGATTCTTGTCTATCGAGCATATTAGTGTAAAATTTCCTTTGTTCTTCCAACATATCTTTCAAAATGTCCATAGTAACAAAGTCTTCTTCATTGTGAAGAGCTTTCTTACTGCTACTTCGTGACATGATTACCTGTTTTGTTGGATTATTGTGGATTGGAGAAAGGCCAGAGGCCTGGCCAGGTGATCCACTCAGGCAAGATCACTCAATAGGAAGAAGGCCCAGGCTGATTAGGATCCGTCAAATATCAGCTCTTTCAAAAACCATCCAGTTCTTTAAGTTCAGTAATCCTGTGTTTCAATAATCAAGGATTCAAGTGTTTCAAGAATTCAATAATCCTGTGTTTGTCGCAAAAAACTTCAGACTTCCACTTACTCTCCACACCAGACTATATGTCACTCTCTTCTGCTTGACAGGCTGGAAAATTGGTTGGGTCTTTCTGGAGCTGTCCTCAATTGGTTTCGGTCTTATTTAACGAATCGTGCCCAGTTTGTTGGCTTGGGTAACTACAAATTAGATACCGTGCCTGTTCGACAGGGAGTTCCTCATGGTTCAGTATTGGGTCCAATATTATTTAACATTTATATGCTTCCACTTGGGCAGATCATTAGGAAACATGGTCTTGGGTATCACTGCTATGCGGATGATACGCAGATTTACATCACCACTAGTCCTGATGTCCATTGCTCATTAATAGCTTTGCGTGGCTGTTTAGCAGAGATCAGTATCTAGATGCATAACAACTTCCTGAAGCTGAACGGCTCCAAAACTGAACTGATGCAGATTGGTACAGTGGCAGCTACTCGTAAGGCCGAGCAGATCAGTTTGATTGTTGATTCCAGTACGGTAATCCCCACTTCACAGGTGCGAAATCTTGGTGTCATTTTTGATCCACAACTATCATTTGAAGCACACATAAAACACATCTCTAAAACTGCATTTTTCCACCTGAGAAACATAGCTCGACTTAGACCTTTTCTCTCTTTTGCAGACACAGAAAGGCTTATACATGCCTTCATAACAACTAGGTTAGATTATTGTAATGCCTTGTTCTCTGGCCTTCCAGCTAAATCGTTGAGCAAGCTTCAGTATATACAAAATTCTGCCGCTCGTGTGCTCACTTGTACTTCTCCTCGTGAACACATTACACCGGTGCTTTCACAATTACACTGGCTTCCCGTAAATGCGAGAACTGATTTTAAAATTCTTATTTTAACATACAAGGCACTTCATGGGACTGCACCTGAGTATCTTTGTGATCTCATCAGTCCTTATATTCCATCACGCTCTCTTCGCTCTAAAAGACTTTATGAACTACTTTACTTCTAAAATAGATACTATTAGAGATAAAATTGCAACCATTCAGCCATCAGCTACAGTATCGAATCAGACAGTGCACTATAGACCCCCTGAGGAACAGTTCCACTCATTCTCTACTATAGGAGAGGAAGAATTGTATAAACTTGGTAAATCATCTAAACCAACAACATGTATGTTAGACCCTATACCATCTAAGCTCCTTAAAGAGGTGCTTCCAGAAGTCATAGATCCTCTTCTGACTATTATTAATTCCTCATTGTCATTAGGATATGTCCCCAAAACCTTCAAACTGGCTGTTATTAAGCCTCTCATCAAAAAACCACAACTTGACCCCAAAGAACTAGTTAATTATAGACCAATCTCGAATCTCCCTTTTCTGTCCAAGATACTAGAAAAGGTGGTATCCTCACAATTATATTCCTTCTTAGAGAAAAATGGTATATGTGAGGATTTCCAGTCAGGATTTAGACTGTATCATAGTACTGAGACTGCTCTCCTTAGAGTTACAAATGATCTGCTCTTATCATCTGATCGTGGGTGTATCTCTCTATTAGTTTTATTGGATCTTAGTGCTGCGTTTGACACAATTGACCATAACATTCTTTTGCATAGACTTGAACGTACTTATATGACCGCCATCAGTTCGTAGCAGTGAATGAAGATGTATCATATCGATCACAAGTGCAGTATGGAGTACCTCAAGGCTCAGTACTAGGGCCGCTACTCTTCACGCTTTATATGTTACCCTTGGGAGATATCATCAGGAAACATGGTGTTAGCTTTCACGGTTATGCTGATGATACTCAGCTCTATATTTCTTCACGGCCCGGTGAAACACACCAATTGGAAAAACTAATGGAATGCATAGTCGATATAAAAAACTGGATGACGAGTAATTTCTTACTGCTAAATTCTGAAAAAACAGAGGTTTTAATTATAGGACCTAAAAACTCTGCTTGTAATAACCTAGAACACTGTTTAAGATTTGATGGTTGCTCTGTCAATTCTTCGTCATCAGTTAGGAACCTAGGTGTGCTATTCGATCGCAATCTTTCCTTAGAAAGCCACGTTTCTATCATTTGTAAAACTGCATTTTTCCATCTCAAAAATATATCTAAATTACGGCCTATGCTCTCAATTTCAAATGCAGAAATGTTAATCCATGCATTTATGACCTCAAGGTTAGATTATTGTTATGCTTTATTGGGTGGTTTTTCTGCACGCTTAGTAAACAAACTACACCTAGTCCAGTGGTTCCCAAACTGGGGGGCGCGCCCCCGAGGTATTGCAGGGGCGGCGCGGCACGGCTACGGATTCCCGGGTTAGTTACAATGCTAGCATAACAGCATGGACAAGTTTGTGACAGCGCTCCCAGCTAAACGCAAACCAGATGATGAATCTTCACCAAATGTAGCAACTTCAAAAGCAAAGACAAGAAAATATGACGAGGCATATCTCGCACTCGGCTTCACCAGCACAACAGTGGGTAAGGAGGAAAGACCACAGTGTGTTGTGTGTCTAAAAATACTAGCTTGCGACAGTCTGAAGCCGAACAAATTAAAACGCCACTTGGAGACAACACATCCCGAGCACAAAGACAAGCCGGTGGAGTTCTTCAGAAAAAAACTCACAGTGTCATGCACAGCAGAGTCGCTTTACTAAAGCAGCATCCCTGCCTGCAAATGCTCAACTCGCATCCTACAAGTTGCCTACAGAGTTGCTCAGTGTAAAAAGCCACACACTATAGCCGAGGAATTAATACTTCCCTCTGCGATCGACATGGTCTCAACTATGATCGACGAAGCCACTGCCAGCAAGCTAAAGGCCATTCCTCTCTCAAACAATACTATCTCAAGGCGTATTTATGATATGTCAAAAGACATAGAAGAGCAGCTAAATGACAAGATACGGGACCGACGCTTTGCTCTGCAGATGGATGAGGCGACTGACAGTAATAAAGACTGCTTATTGATAACATACGTCAGATTCATTGATGCCGATGATTTGAGGGAGGATTTGCTTTTCTGCAAACAAGTGACGAGCAGAGCCACTGCAGACGAACTGTTTAAAATAATTGACACTTACTTGAGAGAGGCCGATCTGAAATGGGAGGACTGTGTGGGGATCTGCACAGACGGGGCTCAGGCCATGGCTGGGAGAAGAGGGGGGCTGCAAGCGCTCATCAAGCGCATCTCCCCTAACGTGCAGTGGACACACTGTATGATACACCGAGAGGCGCTGGCGTCTAAACAGCTGAGTCCCGACCTGCACGATGTTATGACGGATGTCATCACTACAGTGAACTACATTAAAACACGACCTGTCAAAGCACGTATTTTCTCTGCACTGTGTGAGGAAATGGGCTCCGACCACACAGCTGTTCTGTTTCACAGCGAGTCCCGATGGCTGTCACGTGGGAAGGTTTTATCCAGGGTCTTTGAACTGCGGGATGAGATCCCCATCTTTTTGGAGGAGGAGGAAAATAAACTTGCCCACAAGTTTAACAACAACAAGTTCCTCATGAAACTTGCATACCTCAGTGACATGTTTCAAAAACTCAATGAGCTAAATCTGCAGATGCAGGGCAGCAACACACACCTTCCACATCTGGCAGATAAAATCACATCATTCACAAGAAAGCTTGAGATGTGGGAGCAGCGAGTTACAGAGGGAAATATAGACTCGTTTGAGAACCTGAAGTCATTCATTCAGGTCAACAAGCTGCAGAACACAGTGATCCCATGCATGAAAGCTCATATCTCTGCCCTCCAAAAGCATTTCCAGAGGTACTTCCCAGTGCAGGATCCTACACAATATGACTGGATCCGAGACCCCTTCAGTGCAACACCACCTGCCGAATTCAGCACTACAGAGAATGAACAGTTCATTGATGTCACCTCTGATTCAACAATGAGGCTTGAGTTTAAGTCTAAGACACTAGCTGCATTTTGGATTGGAGTGGAGAAAGATTTCCCACTGCTAGGTAAAAGAGCTCTGGCCACACTCCTTCCATTTGCCACGTCTTACCTATGTGAGATAGGTTTTTCTGCTGTGGCCTCCATCAAGACTAAATACAGATCAAAGCTGGACATTGAAAATGAACTAAGAGTAGCAGTCTCACAGCTGCAACCCCGATTTGAGAAGATCTGCAGCATGAAGCAAGCCCACACCAGTCACTGAAAAGATGTGGACATTAAGGTGCAGTTTTTGCAGAGTTAAATGTTCAGGATTTTGTTATTTTCTTCAGAGAGCTGGTAAAGTGTAAAAGGCCACTTTCATGCAGGAATGGAGTTTATAAGAAGATGTGTTGAAAGCCATGAACACCATTACATGGTAAAATTTTATGATACATGATGCAGTGTCACTTTTAATAATTGTGAAGGTGATTTGTCTTTTTTTTTTTTTTAGTTTTGTTCAGGAAGAAGTTGCCATTTTGTATGACTTACAATGTTAAGTAAAGTCCAGTGGAGTTTAGAAACAAAGGATTTGTATGTTTGTGTCAGTGTGGGGGGGCTCGAAAATATTCTTATCTTCAGAAAGGGGGGCCCTGCAGAAAAAGTTTGGGAACCACTGACCTAGTCTAAAATGCAGCAGCAAGAGTTCTTACTAGAACCAAGAAGTATGACCATATTAGCCCGGTCCTGTCAACACTGCACTGGCTCCCTATCAAACATTGTATAGATTTTAAAATATTGCTTATTACTTATAAAGCCCTGAATGGTTTAGCACCTCAGTATTTGAATGAGCTCCTTTTACATTATAATCCTCTACGTCCGCTACGTTCTCAAAATTCAGGCAATTTGATAATACCTAGAATATCAAAATCAACTGCGAGCGGCAGATCCTTTTCCTATTTGGCGCCTAAACTCTGGAATAACCTACCTAACATTGTTCGGGAGGCAGACACACTCTTGCAGTTTAAATCTAGATTAAAGACCCATCTCTTTAACCTGGAATACACATAACATACTAATATGCTTTTAATATCCAAATGCGTTAAAGGATTTTTAGGCTGCATTAATTAGGTAAACCGGAACCGGGAACACTTCCCTTAACACCCTATTTACTTGCTACATCATTAGAAGAATGGCATCTACGCTGATATTTGTCTGTTTCTCTCTTATTCCGAGGTCACCGTGGCCACCAGATCCAGTCTGTGTCCAGATCAGAGGGTCACTGCAGTCACCCGGATCCAGTACGTATCCAGACCAGATGGTGGATCAGCACCTAGAAAGGACCTCTACTGCCCTGAAAGACAGCGGAGACCAGGACAACTAGAGCCCCAGATACAGATCCCCTGTAAAGACCTTGTCTCAGAGGATCACCAGGACAAGACCACAGGAAACAGATGATTCTTCTACACAATCTGACTTTGCTGCAGCCTGGAATTGAACTACTGGTTTCGTCTGGTCAGAGGAGAACTGGCCCCCCAACTGAGCCTGGTTTCTCCCAAGGTTTATTTCTCCATTCTGTCACCGATGGAGTTTTGGTTCCTTGCCGCTGTCGCCTTTGGCTTGCTTAGTTGGGGTCACTTCATCTACAGCGATATCGTTGACTTGATTGCAAATAAATGCACAGACACTATTTAACTGAACAGAGATGACATCACTGAATTCAATGATGAACTGCCTTTAACTATCATTTTGCATTATTGACACACTGTTTTCCTAATGAATGTTGTTCAGTTGCTTTGACGCAATGTATTTTGTTTAAAGCGCTATATAAATAAAGGTGACTTGATTTGACCTCTAAAGACCCCTCTGTCAAGCTCCTGAAGTTTGCAAACAATACAACAGTCATCGGTCTCTTCCTGTACAATGATGAGTCTGCTTACAGACAAGAGAGATTTATCAGCTGTATGGTACAGTCATAACAACCTGGAGCTGAACACGCTCAAAACAGTGGAGATGATAGTGGACTTCAGGAGAAAACCCCCTGCACTTCCAACATCATAGATAGCACTGTGGCTGCAGTGGAGTCATTCAGATTCCTGGGGACCACCATCTCTCATGACCTGAAGTGGGACAATCACATTGACTCCATTGTTAAAAAGGCCCAACAAAGGTTGTATTTCCTTCACCATCTGAGGAAGTTTAACCCCCTGGAGTCTAAGGGTATTTTTGGGGCCTGGAGAAGTTTTGTCATGCCCTGACATTTGTGTTTTTTTCAGTTTCTTATAAATATCTAAATGGGTAAAGTCTAATCTCACTGTAATCAGCACAAACTGGGCTATAATAATATGTGAAATGCATGCATGTACATGATTGTATTTTTGAGAAAAAAAATGTTATGCGTGGTTAGTGAAAAACTAAAAATGTTAAATCACTTGAATAAGACCATAAAACACATACAGAACATTGGTTCCCGGGATTTTTGAGAACTGGAGCTTGTAGCCTAGAATTTTTCTTTCTAAATTATGTGAGAATCATCTTGTTTACTCACTTACAGAAAACAATATATTGATTTAAATTTTCTAAGACACTTTTTGTTGGTAAAAGTCATATGCGAGTAGGCGTCAACTATCATGAATATCATTGTGATTTACACCTGAGAAGACAAAGGCCTGCATAATGAGCTGCATAATGAGCCTTTCAGTCAGCTGTGCCACTATGAGGGAGGAGTTACAAGAAAGAACGTGAGAACAAAATAAATGTATATAATTTTATGTATGTAGTTTATTAAGAATATATTTAATTATCCCACAACATAATTTGGGAAGTCGTGGCCTAATGGTTAGAGAGTCGGACTCCCAATCGAAAGGTTGTGAGTTCGAGTCCCGGGCCGGCAGGAATTGTGGGTGGGGGGAGTGCATGTACAGTTCTCTCTCCACCTTCAATACCACGACTTAGGTGCCCTTGAGCAAGGCATCGAACCCCCAACTGCTCCCCGGGCGCCGCAGCATAAATGGCTGCCCACTGCTCTGGGTGTGTGCTCACAGTGTGTGTGTTCACTGCTCTGTGTGTGTGCATTTCGGATGGGTTAAATGCAGAGCACAAATTCTGAGTATGGGTCACCATACCTGGCTGAATGTCACGTCACTTTCACTTCACTTTTTTAATATCCACTTGGGGGAGCAGTTAAACAGTTTATTAGAACAATCAAAGCTGACTTTCAAACTAATTTTTGGCATCATTACTCCAGTCACACAATCCTTCAGAAATCCTTTTAACAATCTTATTTTCTAAAAAAAAACATTTATTGTTATTATTATTATCATTATTATTAATGTTGAAAAGAGCTGAGAATATTTTTCACGTTTTTTATGGGGAATAAATTGAAAGAACAGCATTGTTTTTACATTTGTTAGTTATCTATTTATTTACATCAAGCTTTTGAATGGTATAGTATTGTATATTGTTATTGAAACTTCATAATGTTTCAATTGATTATACATTTAGTCAAGAATTGTAGTTTGGAAAAAGTCTTTGGAAAAAGTCTAACTAGTAAAATGTTTACACTATATGTGAAAACTAGTACAAGTATATAAATAAATAAAAAGAGACTTACTCATGTTAATGATCTCTGCTGAATAAAGTGCTTCATTATTTTTTTCTGAGGAAATCCATTTCTCAAATCCTCAACCACATCACATCTTTTTGGGGTGATTTATGTCTTCCTCTCATCGCGAAGCAAACGGTAAAATAAAAACTTGAACGCGCGCTTCAGTTTGAATCTGAATTTGAATCTGAATAGAGCGTTCAGCGCGGGGGCGTGGTCACATTAGATATAATGAAGGGAGATGTGAAAAACGCGTTGTTTTCATATGGATTACTTTATCACAGAATATCTTTTCGGCGGCACTTGTTTAGTTTAAAAGTAGACATGTCAAGCTTTCTATAGATATCTCTCCCATGTCTCTTCCTTGAGTATTCACGGAGTTACAGTTCATTTTAATGACGTGTTTGTAAATGAAGATCAGCGCAGACAAAGGCTGCAGACAGCACACCTCGTTTGTTATCTTTATTTTATAAGTGCACAAAGTTTTGTTGTTATTATGTCTGTATCCAAAAAAAGTAGACCCTTTACAGATTCGATTGATGTATTTCTTTTATATGTACGATTAAAACTAAAAGTGTAATTTAAGTTCTTTTCGGGGTTATCAGGAGAAAATGACTCATAACGCATCGACTCCAGAGGGTTTTAACCTGCCACAGGAGATGCTGAAACAGTTCTACTCAGCCGTCACTGAGTCTGTTCTGTGCACTTTAATAACTGTCTGGTTTGGTTCAGCTACAAAATCAGACATCAGAAGACTACAGAGAATGGTTTGGACTGCTGAAAGGACTATTGGTGCTCCTCTACCCACCCTTCAAGAACAATATACATCCAGAGTAAGGAAAGTGGCGCAGAAAATCACTCTGGATCGCTCACATCTAAGTTACCCCCTTTTTGAACTTTTGCCATCTGGCCTGTGCTTCAGAGCCACAAATACCAGGACAGCCAGGCACAGAACAGTTTCTTTCCCCAGGCAATCTACCTCATGAACAGTTAAATGTTCCCCACTTATGCAATAAAAATGTGCAATAACCTTATATATATTTGTTACCACCTCCATCCTAGTACATCGCTGCATCTCATTCTATTAAATTGCATTATCATCTATAGCACAACTGTTCATACAATTTATTTATTTAACAATATTTGACTATTTATATTTATGGAAGGTTTCTTTTTCTTTTTTTTCTGTGTGTTGTTGTTGTCTCTGTGTACTGGAAGCTTATGTCACTAAAACAAATTCCATTTATGCACAAGCATACTTGCCAATAAAGCTCTTTCTGATTCTGAACAATAAGGTACAAAGGTGTACTGTGTCTTTTGAAAAGGTACCGCCCACTGACAGATTTTGTACCTTTTTTATGAGAGTGTATGGATTTAGAAGACATAGATTATGGACATAATCTATGTCATATGGACTACATCTTTCTTTTTTTTGAAGCTTGAATGCTTAATTTCTATTTATTTTTTTGTATGTTGTATGATCCACTTGGACATTTTGATAGATAATGTTTTAGGTCCTATACAAAAAAATACAAATTCTTATGTTTTTTTGGGCTAAAGCAGGCAGTGTGTTTTCCCTGCCCATGAGAGAAAAATATATTGGGGTAGGGACACACGCAGTGTGTTTTCTGCTTGAGAGCAAAGCACGCAGAATCAGCTCTTGAGGGAGTTGACGGCCCGCAATGCGACCGTTTGTTACTGCTTTGTTTCACTCTCAGAAAGCTCTCTTTGAGGAGGGAGCCTTCACTAGCGTTTCTGATGGTGCCGGTCCAGTTTTTGCCGAGGCGAAGCATTGGCTGTGCTCGCGGGTTTCGCTTTCGCTCCCGTTCTCGGGGTTTCGGAAGCCCGCATTGTGGCCCTTCCCCCCAAGGAGACGGGGTCTATCCGTCTGTCTTTCTTTGAGGAGATTGACACGGAGGCCGTCGATGAGCTCGCAGTTGCACAAACATCAGTTGCATAAACATCAGTTGCACAAGCATCAGTTACATAAACATCAGTTGCACAAGCATCAGTTACACAAGCATATTATGACCTAATATTATAACGAGCAGCATTAATGAGGAGTGTAGCTTGCACAATCGGCTCTTGGGAAAAAATAAGGGGGCTGATTGTGCTTCTCCGCTCTCGCAGGGCATGCTCCGAGGAGTGTGTCCGTGCTTGTAATCTTGTGATTCCGGTCCTGCTGTTGCTGAGGCATTGGAGACGGTTCTTCCTATCTCCATTCGCATTACCTAGATCTAGAGCTCGTTTTCAAGGCTCGGAAGCCCGCGCTGCGGTTTCTTCCCCCTCTGACTGTGAACTCACTGTTACAGCTATTTTTCTCTGAGGAGATTAATATTGTTTGTGTGACTAAGCGGCTCTCTCTCAGACTGTGTTAACCCATTTGGTTGTTTGGCTCCATTTAATAATGAGGAATTAAATGAGTTAGATATATAATTTTTGATTCTTGACATGAATCTTACCACGCCAGACCATGTATACTCGTCTAGTTGTTTACCTGCATTTAATTCTGTGGAATTAAATTCAGTATTTATCTGACTATGAGAAGTTAGATATATCACTTCAAAATGAATTGTATCACAAGCCAGACCATGTTTACTCGTCTGATTGTTTGATGGTATTTAATTCTGAGGAATATAATGCTATTTATCTCACTTCGAGAAGTTAGATATACAGGAGCTCATGCAAAAAATTTGAGTAAGAGCACATGCCTCTCTTCCTCTGAGGAGGTTGAGGTGGTCAGCAGGGGCTGCTGGCCAGAGCATTCCCAAACTATGGTGTTCCAGCTCCTCATTCTGGGTGTGTCACTTCTCGTCCTCTGCAGAGTCTAGAGTCAGAACGGCGCTCCCAGGCCGAAGGCTTCTAGCGGAAAGTGGTTCTGAACCTGCATCCTGCCAAGTGTGATTCATTGGGTCCTGCCCCTGGTCAATTTCCTCTGGTCAATCAAGTCTTCCTAGCAGACGACGTGGGTCTAAGGGCCGTCATTTTAATAGGAGACTTCAGCTTTGAGAGTCCTGATGCTGTGGCTCAGGACCTCGGAGGGCAGGCCCCTATAGGGAAGAGCGGTGTACAACGCATTAAATGGTGCCCGTCTCTCCTCAGGTCTCCTGGAGATCGATCTGCCAACCCTGCCAGTGTTCCAGGGCACAGCGGTCTCCGGCGAGCGCTTCTCTCAGTTACTGCCTGGAAACGTAGCAGTGCTTAGAGGCTTGTGACCTCCACAGAGGTCTCTTGAGCAGCTAGTTCAGGTGTCCCCTGCTGGTTCTGATTACACCAGAGATCAGTCTCGAGAGACTGGTTCCCTTAGTAGACCATTTAGCTGTATGAAAACTACTGCCAAACATGTCTCAGTGGGTCCTGCACACTGTAGTGAGAGGCCACAGAATCCAGTTCGGTTCTCCTCTGCCTCAATTCAACAGGGCTTTTTCCACCCTGGTGGACCCCGAGCAGGCTCTGGTAATGGAACAGAAGTAGACACCCTCTGAGGACGGAGACCATCGAGGTGGTCCCTCCTCCAGCCAGTACTTCACCGTTCCGAGGAAGGATAAAGGGTTGCGTCCTATTTTAGATCTGCGTCTTTTGAACCGCTCAGTCAGGGGACTGAAATTCAGCATGCTCGCACTAAAAGCAGACAGGTTGCATCTCAGATCAAGTCTGAGGATTTATCGGCATCGAGATGTCATTCTCGCTCACACGAAAGACCTGGGGTTAAGACTTAATGCCACGAAAGGTGTTCTTTCTCCAGTACAGAGAACCACTTATCTGGGCATGGTGTGGTATTCGACCATGGTGCAGGCACAGATGTCTCCTGTTCAGATCGAGTTCAGATCCTCACTGCAGTCACGAGAGTAAGAGGAGACCGGTCACTCACTGTCAAGCAGTTTTAGACTGCTGGGTCTGATGGCAGCTGCGTCCAATGTGATACCTTTTGGCCTGCTGTACATGTCAATGTCAATGTCAATGTCACCTTTATTTATATAGCGCTTTAAACAAAATACATTGCGTCAAAGCAACTGAACAACATTCATTAGGAAAACAGTGTCAATAATGCAAAAATGATAGTTAAAGGCAGTTCATCATTGGATTCAGTTATGTCATCTCTGTTCAGTTAAATAGTGTCTGTGCATTTATTTGCAATCAAGTCAACGATATCGCTGTAGATGAAGTGTCCCCAACTAAGCAAGCCAGAGGCAACAGCGGCAAGGAACCGAAACTCCATCGGTGACAGAATGGAGAAAAAAACCTTGGGAGAAACCAGGCTAAGTTGGGGGGCCAGTTCTCCTCTGACCAGACGAAACCAGTAGTTCAATTCCAGGCTGCAGCAAAGTCAGATTATGCAGAAGAATCATCTGTTTCCTGTGGTCTTGTCCTGGTGCTCCTCTGAGACAAGGTCTTTACAGGGGATCTGTATCTGGGGCTCTAGTTGTCCTGGTCTCCACTGTCTTTCAGGGATGTAGAGGTCCTTTCTAGGTGCTGATCCAGCATCTGGTCTGGATACGTACTGGATCCGGGTGACTGCAGTGACCCTTTGATCTGGACACAGACTGGATCTGGTGGCCACGTTGACCGCTGGACAAGAGAGAAACAAATATTAGCGTAGATGCCATTCTTCTAATGATGTAGCAAGTACATAGGGTGTTATGGGAAGTGTTTCCGGTTCCGGTTTACCTAATTAATGCAGCCTAAAAATCCTTTAACGGATTTGGATAATAAAAGCATATTAGTATGTTATGTGTATGCAAGGTTAAAGATATGGGTCTTTAATCTAGATTTAAACTGCAAGAGTGTGTCTGCCTCCCGAACAATGTTAGGTAGGTTATTCCAGAGTTTGGGCGCCAAATAGGAAAAGGATCTGCCGCCTGCAGTTGATTTTGATATTCTAGGTATTATCAAATTGCCTGAGTTTTGAGAACGTAGCGGACGTAGAGAATTATAATGTAAAAGGAGCTCATTCAAATACTGAGGTGCTAAACCATTCAGGGCTTTATAAGTAATAAGCAATATTTTAAAATCTATGCGATGCTTGATAGGGAGCCAGTGCAGTGTTGACAGGACCGGGCTAATATGGTCATACTTCCTGATTTCTAGTAAGAACTCTTGCTGCTGCATTTTGGACTAGCTGTAGTTTGTTTACTAAGCGTGCAGAACAACCACCCAATAAAGCATTACAATAATCTAACCTTGAGGTCATAAATGCATGGATTAACATTTCTGCATTTGACATTGAGAGCATAGGCCGTAATCTAGGTATATTTTTGAGATGGAAAAATGCAGTTTTACAAATACTAGAAACGTGGCTTTCTAAGTAAAGATTGCGATCAAATAGCACACCTAAGTTCCTAAATGATGACGAAGAATTGACAGAGCAACCATCAAGTCTTAGACAGTGTTCTAGTTTATTACAAGCAGAGTTTTTAGGTCCTATAATTAACACCTCTGTTTTTTCAGAATTTAGCAGTAAGAAATTACTCGTCATCCAGTTTTTTATATCGACTATGCAATCCATTAGTTTTTCAAATTGGTGTGTTTCACCGGGCTGCGAAGAAATATAGAGCTGAGTATCATCAGCATAACAGTGAAAGCTAACACCATGTTTCCTGATGATATCTCCCAAGGGTAACATATAAAGCGTGAAGAGTAGCGGCCCTAGTACTGAGCCTTGAGGTACTCCATACTGCACTTGTGATCGACTACATGAGACCCCTACAGTGGTGGCTCAAGACCAAGGGGTTCTACCTGAGGGGTAACCTGCTTCACATGCTCAAGGTCACGCGGAGGTCCTACGTGCCTTAGACATGTGGAGGAGATCTTGTTTCTTGTCTCAAGGCCCGGTGCTTGGAGCGGTCATGTGTGGCCTCCCTGTCTGCGGTCTGTGGAGTGCCTGCCATCTGACATGGCATATCAACTGCTCGAAGATGCTTCGAGTACTACATTACTTTGGTGCACACCGACAACACAGCAGTGGTCTCTTACATCAACCACCAAGGGGTCTGTGCTCACACAGGTTGTACAAACTAGCATAGCAGATCTTTGTGTGGTCCCAGGGCAAACTCCATACTGGAACATCACTTTTTGGTAAACAACTCGTTGTGCACTGACGCGGAAGTGATCTCTAACTCCTGTTCACCGGTCCTTGAACAGCTTACCATCAAATGTCAACCATTTTACGCACCACGAGAATTTCCATCAGTTTTACTCACTGCAGTATACATACCTCCCCAAACTAACACCAAGGCAGCTTTGGATGAGCTCTGTGACGCTGTCATAAGGGGTGTGAGGCTGCATCCGCAAGCTCTCTCCATAGTAGCCGGGGACTTTAATCATTGTAATTTGAAGTCAGTGCTACCGAAATATTATCAACACGTCAGCTGTGTAACCAGAGGCAACAAAACTCTTGACCACTGTTATTCAACCATCAAGGGAGCTTATAAATCTATCCCCCGGCTGCACTTTGGGAAATCAGATCATTCCTCTGTACTACTGCTCCCCATGTACAAGCAAGAGATAAAAAGGGAGAAACCCACTGTGAGGACAGTACAGCGCTGGACTGCTGAAGGTGAGCTTATGTTGCAAGATTGTTTCGATTCTATGACTGGTCAGTTTTTAGTGATTCTGCTACCTTGCATGAGTACACTGAAGCAGTTATGGATTATGTTATATTCTGTGTGGACAGTTGTATTCCCACACGTATTTTCGATGTTTATCCTAATGAAAAACCGTGGGTAAACAAAAATGTTTGCGCGAAATTGCATGAGAGGACAGTTGCTTTTAAATCCGGGGATGATGCTCGTTACAAGATCGCGAGATACCAGCTTAGGAATGCAATTAAATCTGCTAAAAAACTACATCGGGAGAAGTCAGAGCGATATTGTTCTGAAGGGGACTCTAGGCATGTTTGGCAAGGCCTACAAGTGGTCACCAGCTATAAGGCCAAACCTAGCAGCATCATAACAAGCTCTGCTTCTTTCCCAAATGACTTGAACAACTTTTATGCTCGTTTTGAATGCGCTGCTGAGGCATTGACGCGGGGAGCATCTCCAACTGGGGATGTGCATGTTAAAGTACCTTCATATGGGAACACACACACAGACATATCATCTCCCGATGGGGTTACCCTTGGCAGTCAAGCATATCAGGTCTCAGTTGCCGATACTTGTAAAGTTTTTAAAGCTGTGAAAATTGGGAAGCTGCTGGGCCTGATGGCATTACTCCGCGTGTCTTAAGAACATGTTGTAGTCAACTTGCATCTGTTTTTACTGATATCTTTAACCTGTCACTCTCTTTTTGTATGGTTCCGAATTGTTTTAAAAAATCAATAATAATTCCTGTGCCTAAGAAAACAACTGCCACCTGTATTAATGATTTTAGACCTGTAGCCTTGACTTGAGGACTTTCTAACAGGCCGTTCTCAGACAGATAGAGTAGGCACTTCATACTCAGCCCCAATAGTGTTAAATACCGGAGCACCTCAAGGTTGCTGTCTTAGTCCTTTATTATATACTCTGTATACTTATGACTGTATTGCAAAATATCCCACAAATAGTATTGTGAAATTTGCAGACGATAGTGGAAGTGGTAGGACTTATTGACAGCAATAATGAAACTGCCTATAAGGATGAGGTGAGTAATTTGATCATGTGGTGCCGAAGAAATAATCTGTCCCTGAATGTGGAGAAAACTAAGGAGGTCATCATAGATTTTAGAAGAAATAAACCCACACATACACCTGTCTTCATCAATAACTCTGCAGTTGAAATTGTTAATACTTTTAAGTTTTTAGGCATTCATATTTCAGACTCCCTTTCATGGTCTTTCCACATCACCTGTGCCATTAAGAAGGCACACCAGAGGCTTTACTTCTTGAGGTGTCTTAAGAAATATGTTATGTCACTAAATATTTACATTTTTTTTTACTGTTGTACAATTGAGAGTATACTGACAGGTAATATTACAGTGTGGTTTGGAAGAGCAACTTGAATGGGTGAATTGAATCTTCTGACAAAGGTGGTTAAAACTGCATCAAAAATTATTGGGGTTCCACTGGAATCACTACAGGATATTTATTGGAAACGCAGCACTGGGAAGGCACTGAGTATTATACAGGATGTTAGTCATCTGGCACATAGTCTCTTCTCCCAACTCCCATCAGGGAGATGTTGGAAGAGCATCCCAACACGTACGTCACATTTTAGGGACAGTTTTATCCACAGGCTGTAAGGCTACTGAACGATAGTGTAAGAGAAAGGAGGGCTGAGGTTTGAGCGTATGTATTTAAATTTATTTTTATTCTATTCTATATTATTTTATTTATTGACTGGTGCTGAGAGAGTGCTAAGGCACATTGTATTTCATTGCTGTGGTACTCTGTATGAATATGCATATGACAATAAAACTGAAACTTGAAACTTGAACTCTTGTCAAGTCAAGTCTGCTTTATTGTCAATTCTTCCACATGTACAGTACATACATACAGAGAATCAAAATTGCGTTACTCTCAGACCCCCGGTGCAAACAGATAACACTAACAGTAGACCCTAAAAATCTAGATCAAATATAAAATATAAGATAAAACTATACAATAAGGGAATATAAAAAAGACATATAATAAAAATAAAAATAAAGTTCAATAAAGCAGCGCAAGGTACATGGCAGATAGAGTGCAAACCAGTGAACTGAACAAACAGTGCAGATACAAAGAGTTCAGTGGTGCCTGGGGCAGAAGAGGGATGGGGGGGGGGCAAGTTTGGGAGTGAGTTCAGCTTCCTGACAGCCTGATGAATGAAGCTGTCCTTCAGTCTGCTGGTCCTGGCCTGGAGACTCAGCAGTCTCCTCCCTGATGGCAGCAGACTGAAGAAGCTGTGTGATGGGTGGGTGGGATCACCTGCAATGCAGAGAGGGCTTTGCGGGTGAGACGGGTTCCATAAATGTCCTGAAGGGAGGGGACAGAGGAAACAATGATCTTTTCAGCTGCTCTCACTATGCGTTGCAGAGTCTTCCGGCAGGACGCGTTGCAGGCGCCATACCACACAGTGATGCAGCTAGTCAGGATGCTCTCGATGGTGCCTCTGTAGAAGGTGCACCTGATGGGGGGCGGGGCTCTGGCTCTCCTCAGTTTGCGGAGGAAGTAGAGACGCTGTTGTGAGTTCTTGGCCAGTGCTGCAGTGTTGTCGGTCCAGGAGAGGTCCTCTGTGATGTGCACATCCAGGAATTTGGTGCTGCTCACTCTCTCCACAGTCGCACCATTGATGGTCAGAAGAGCATGCTGATTGTGCGCTCTCCTGAAGTCAACAACAATCTCCTTCGTCTTCTCCACGTTCAGAGAGAGAGTTGTCACTGCACCACCCGGCCAGGCGGCTCACCTCGCTCCTGTAGTTTGTCTCATCCTTGTTGCTAATGAGACCCACCACAGTTGTGTCATCCGCAAACTTAATGAAGATGTCGGAGTTGTGTGACGGTGTGCAGTCGTGGGTCAGCAGAGTGAAGAGGAGGGGGCTCAGCACACATCCTTGGGGGGCCCCAGTGTTCAGTGTGATGGTGCTGGATGTGTTGCTGCCTATCCGTACTGCCTGAGGTCTGAAAGTCTGAAAGTCCAACAGCCAGTTGCACAGTGAAGTGTTGAGCCCCAGCTCGACCAGTTTGTGAATGAGCTGTTGAGGGATGATTGTGTTGAATGCTGAACTGAAGTCTATGAACAGCATTCTGATGTATAAGTCCTTTTTTGTCTAGATGTGTGAGTGCTGAGTGGACGGCAGTGGCGATGGCATCATCGGTCAACCGGTTGGACCGATATGCAAACTTGAAGGGATCCATGGACGGGGGGAGGGAAGACTTGATGTGGTTCATGACTAGCCATTCAAAGCACTTCACGAGGATAGGAGTAAGTGCAATAGGATGGTAGTCATTGAAGCAGGACAGCGGTGGCTTCTTCGGGACTGGAATGATGGTGGTAGTTTTGAAACATGTGGGAACAACAGCCTGACTAAGTGAGATGTTGAAAATGTCTGTGAAGACATCAGTGAGTTCTGCTGCACATTCTCTCAGTACACACCAAGGAATGTTGTCAGGACCCGGAGCTTTGCGTGCATTGATCCTGCTGAAGAGCAATCCATGCTGAGGGCAGTTCACATTCCTGGGTATCTGAATATGGGAGCAGACATCCTGTAGAGGCAGGGGCCGAGGCCCGGGGAATGGAGGCATCACCCCGAGGTGGTGAAGCAGATATGGAGAATATTTAGTCAGGTGGATCTGTTTGAGACACAGGTGACATCGCACTGTCCCCTTTGGTTTTCTCTGACTCCTCCGGCTCCACTGGGGCTGGATGCCATGGTGCAGATGTGGCCGAGGCTTCATTTGTACACTCTTCCCCCGATCGTTCTGCTCCCAGGAGTTCTGCTGAGAGTACGCCAGGACGGGGTCTGTCTTCTATTAGTAGCCCCGTTCTGGCCGGGCCAAGTATGTTTCTCAAATCTGATTTCTCTTCTCGACGGAGCTCCATGGGAGGTTCCCATCAGGAGAGATCTCCTCTAACAGGTGGAGGGTGCACCCCTGCATGGAGCTTGGAGGCTGTTGGTGTGGTCTCTCAGGAGGCACAACTCTTAGATTCCGGTCCCTCAACCGAGGTTGTTGAGACCATTCTTGGTGATACCACCAGCTTAACGCAGTTAACTGCCCAGTTGGTACAGTTCTGGAGTTCCTGCAGGCCCTTCTCTCCGCAGGGTTGAACCACTCCACCCTGAAGGTCTATGTGGCGGCCATGGTGGCCTACCGGGCCCCTATCGGTGGCCAGTCAGTGGGCATACACCCTCTGATTACATGTTTCCTCCATGGTGCGCTGAGGCTGAGGCCTCCAGACAGAAGAGGCTTGCTAAGTGGTTGATCAGGATGCTATCCTAAAACCTTGAGTCCTCTGATCTCCCCTCACCATTGGGAACCAAGGCTCACTTGACCCAAAGTATGGCGGCCTCCAAGGCCTTATTATCAGGTGTGTCAATACAGGACATCTGCAATGCAGCTGGATGGTCCACGACCCTCACATTTGTCAGATTTTATGGTTTAGATCTGTGAGCCACTCCCAGCTCTTCTTTATCTTGCCTTAGCTGTGCTCCTTGTGTACACACTAGGCAGGAACTTGCAAGTCTGGCAGCGCGGGCATTCTCGTTCCCATAGCGTTTTCAGATGCAGCTTGAGTTCCTGAAGGGGAACGTCCCATGTTACATATGTAACCATGGTTCCCTGAAGGGAACGAGATGCTGCGTCTCAAGGCCATACTTCCGGCATCCCTGCCAGAGTTCGCTTCATTCCTAGAAGCTGACACTCATTCCACCTCACATGCTTTTATAGCTTCCTGGTCACTACATCACCCGCCTATGACATCATGCCCATTCATGAGACTGATTACACATATTATACAGAGCTGGTCATGCTGAAGGGCATTCCCATAGCATTTCGGATGCAGCGTCTCGTTCCCTTCGGTTACATATATAACCTGGGATGTTTCTCCCAAGGTTTTTTCTCCATTCTGTCACCGAAGGAGTTTTAGTTCCTTGCCGCTCTCGCCTCTGGCTTGCTTAGTTGGGGACACTTCATTTACAGCGATATCGTTGACTTGATTGCAAATAAATGCACAGATACTATTTTAACTGAAGTGAGATGATGACATCACTAAATTCAATGATGAACTGCCTTTAACTATCATTTTGCATTATTGGCACACTCTTTTCCTAATTAATGTTGTTCATTTGCTTTGACAATCTTTTTTGTTTAAAGCACTACATAAATAAAGGTGACTTGACTTTACAGGCACTTATTGTTAATAATATTGTTACTCTTTTGTTAGTTTGACTGCATCTGCTGTCCTCATTTTTAAGCTGTTTTGGATAAAAGCATCTGCTAAATGATTAAATAACGAATTTAATGTAAATATGAGAATTCGCATTTTTGGATGAATTTTGAACTAAAAATTAAAATTCTGTCATCATTTACGACACAAGACTGAATAAACTTGATTTTTGTGTGATCCAAATCTTAAAGGCCTTTTTAAAAAATGTGTTACTTTGGTCCTCCTTGTCTGCTCATCACGACAATGTTCTGATGGCTTCCTAACCTCTGAGAAGGTTTGTGTCCCACAGAAAGAGATACTCCCAAAGAGCCCTATGATGCACAGGGACATTAAAACCCATAGCGTTGTCATTCACAGTGTTCAACCGTTTACGTACAAACAAGACTCTATTGTCATTAATTGCACCTCCTGAGACAAGGCTGTGTTTAATGTCTGGTCTGGTTGCTTACACTGGGCCCACCAGCGGCCTGGTCCATGTACACAGTGGATTACAGAAATAAAAAACACGTATTTACAACCAAATCAAACAGCTTATGCAACAGGACCCCTAACTGTTAAAGGGTTAGTTCACCCAGATAGCAAATTTATGTAATTAATAACTTACCCTGATGTGGTTTCAAACCCGTAAAACCTCCGTTTATCTTTGGAACACAGTTTAAGATATTTTAGATTTAATCCGAGAGCTCTTAGTCCCTCCATTGAAGCTGTGTGAACGGTATACTGTCCATGTCCAGAAAGGTAAGAAAAACGTCATCAAAGTAGTCCATGTGACATCAGAGGGTCAGTTAGAATTTTTTGAAGCATCGAAAATACATTTTGGTCCAAAAATATCAAAAACGACGACTTTATTCAGCATTTTCTTCTCTTCCGTGTCTGCTGTGAGAGAGAGTTCAAAACAAAGCAGCTGGATATCCGGTTCGTGAACGAATCATTCAGTTCACCAAATCGAACTGAATCGTTTTAAACGGTTCGCATCTCTAATACGCATTAATCCACAAATGTCTTAAGCTGTTAACTTTTTTTTAATGTGGCTGACACTCCCTCTGAGTTCAAACAAACCAATATCCCGGAGTAATGCATGCACTCAAACAGTACACTGACTGAACTGCTGTGAAGAGAGAACTGAAAATGAACACCGAGCCGAGCCAGATAGCGAACAATAGACTGACTCGTTTACGAGTGAAGAACCGGTTGCATCGGCTTTCGGATCACCAGTAATTCTTTCGGACAGTTCGATTCAATAAACCGGTTGAAGAAAACGGTTCACCGGTTCTTTTGCGCTCAACGTATAATGGCGTCATTTGCGATGATTGCCCTTGATACAAGTCTTTGGTTTACCCGCGCTCATAACACTAGCACAGAATCAGCTCTTAATCAATCACCAAAAGAATCAGTTCAGTTCAGACACCCTGTGTGTCAGTCTGCTTCACGCTGAATCACACATGCGCATTATCATCCGCTCCTCGGTTCACGAATCGGATGCGTCTGACAGAAACGGTTCTTGACTCGTGAATGAGTCAATGTTTTGTTCGTTATCTGGCTCGGCTCAGTGTTCATCTTCAGTTCTCTCTTCACAGCAGTTCAGTCAGTGTACTGTTTGAGTACATGAATTACTATTGGTTACCGGGGTATTGGTTTGTTTGAACTCAGAGGGAGTGTCAGCCACATTAAAAAAGTTAACAGTTTAAGTCATTTGTGGATTAATGCGTATTAGAGATGCGAACCATTTAAAACGATTCAGTTCGATTTGGTGAACTGAATGATTCGTTCGCGAACCGGATATCCAGACTGCTTTGATTTGAACTCTCTCTCACAACAGACACGGAAGAGAAGACAATGCTGAATAAAGTGGTCGTTTTTGCTATTTTTGGACCAAAATGTATTTTCAATGCTTCAAAAAATTCTAACTGACCCTCTGATGTCACATGGACTACTTTGATGATGTTTTTCTTACCTTTCTGGACATGGACAGTATACGGTACACACAGCTTCAATGGAGGGACTGAGGGCTCTCGGACTAAATCTAAAATATCTTAAACTGTGTTCCAAAGATAAACGGAGGTCTTACGGGTTTGAAACAACATGAGGGTAAGTTATTAATTACATAAATTTGCTATCTGGGTGAACTAACCCTTTAAGCAGCAACAACAGGCATGATTTAAAGCATGGTTTTAAACAGTTCCGCTCATTCTCTGCTATAGGACAGGAAGAATTGTATAAACTTGTTAAATCATCTAAACCAACAACATGTATGTTAGACCCTATACCATTTAAGCTACTAAAAGAGGTGCTTTCAGAAGTTACAGATCCTCTTCTGAATATTATTAATTTATCACCGACTGATTGTCCCAAAAACCTTTAAACGTGCCTTTATTAAGCCTCTCATTAAAAAAAAAAAACACAACTTGATCTTGGAGAGTTCATTAATTACAGACTGATCTCAAATTTCCCTTTTCTGTCAGAAAAATTGTATATATGAGGATTTCCAGTCAGGATTTAAATCTTATCATAGTTACATTTAGTTACAAATGACCTGCTCTTATCATCTGATCGCGGTTGTATCTCTCTATTAGTGCTACTATTATAATTTTTCCAGCTGTTGAACGATAAAAACATTGACATCCAACCAGAATCAATCCTACATTAACAAGAAGGAAAATTTAAAGCGGCAGATGAGCTTGTGCTTGGAATAAACAGACAACATCGTCCGCTGGTGTAGATGCTAATATAGTTATCTTTATAGTTATAGTTTATGGTGTGAACGGGCCTTAACACTTGATGGCTGTGCTGTCAATTCTTTGTCATCAATCAGGAACCTAGGTGTGCTATTTGAAAGTAACCTTTATTTTAAAAGTTATGTTTCTAGTATTTGTAAAACTGCATTTTTCCATTTTAGAATATATCTAAATTATGACCTATGCTCTCAAAGTCAATTGCAGAAATTATATTTAATGCGTTCATGACCACAAGGTTTCCCATAAAACCTGATGTACTTATTTGAATGAGCTCCTATTGCATTATAGTCCTCTATGTCCACTGTGTTCTCAAAACTCTGGCAAATTTTATAATGCCTAGAATTTCAAAATCAACTGCAGACGGCAGATCCTTTTCCTATTTAGTGCCAAAACCGTGGAATAACCTACCTAACACTGTTCAGGAGGCAGACACACTCTTTAACCTGACACTAACACATTTCTAATATTCAAATCTTTTTTTATTTTTTTAGGCTGCATTACTAAGGACAACCGGAACTGGGCACAATTCCCATAGTGTGATAGTGGATCAGCACCTAGAGATGACCTGATTGACCTCTACAGCCCTATATTCAGTGGAGACCAGGACAACTAGATGTGCCCTGGAGACAGATCCCTTATGAAGACCTTGTCTCCTAGACGGCCAACGGGACAAGACCACGGGAACCAGATGAGTCTTCTGCACTATGTGACCTGTGTTGCAGCCTGAAATTAAACTGCTGGTTTCGTCTGACCAGAAGAGAACTGGCCCCACAACTGAGCCTGGTTTCTCCTAAGGTTTTTTCTCCATTCTGTCACCGATGGGAGTTTTGGTTCCTTGCCACTATTGCCTTTGGCTTTCTTAGTTAGGGACACAGTTTCTGGCAACATTGTTGACTTGACTGCACAGACACTATTTGAAACGAACTGAACAGAGCTGGACAATGACATCACCAATCAACAATGTCCTCTTGCATTATCAGCACACATTTCTCCTGTTTAACACTGTAAAGCTGCTTTGACACAATCTGTATTGTATAAAGCACTATACAAATAAATGTGACTTGACTTTTCATTGTTTTTTTTTTCAAACATACTCACCTGGACTTGGTGTATGGCTACAGATGCCCAGGCCAGATTTGATGTTGCAACCTAAAAACAGGGCACACTAAGCTTAAGACACAATACATACTTCATAGTTCTGTGTACCTCACCTGACAGCTGAATATATACAAAGACTGCATACAATTACACATTCTTTATTATTGCTAATTACTACATACGTAGAGAGATGGGTAAATCTGGTCCTAGTGGGCCATTGTCCTGCAAAGTTAGGACATTATTGCACGAATACAAATCAATGAATTCATTTAACACAATTTTAACAGTGCATGTGTATTACGAAGTGCCTTGCTGCTAAGTGTACATTAGTTGTTCACTCATTATTCATTACCGAGGCGCATTATGAATGAGTGCACTCGATGGCATCAGCTACAGTTTTGGACATCACTACAAATTGCTTCCTGCACTAATGGTGTTTTTGGACATAACCTAAGTCTTGAATATTACAGGCAGGTGTTTTTGCTAAACTCTCCAGGACAGTGGGGGAAGAAGTCATCGAAACTATGAAATAACACAAACAGAATTATTAAGGTTCAGTGTCTATAGTTAATATTGTAGCAATGCATAAAACCCAGTTCATACAGAAGTCACTTTCAAAACAAAGTGACTTCTGTGTTGGTCACCGTGGCGTATCCGCAAAAAAACTGCTACGTGGAGAAATATTTTACCGCTCACATGAAATTCCAGATTGCATAGATTCTCCCCGCAAAAATGTACAGTAAATGTGACCACATCTTTAGACAGGAAGATACTGTCTGACCAACATGTGAAGTGACCGATTACAGTTCACTTTGTTTTCATGGGCAGTTAAGGGGGGTTTATCTGAATGGATGGACTGAAATCAGACTCAGTATCAGACTATTTTTTGTTCAAACTATTGTGATATCAAAAATTAATTTATAAGTGTATAGCTCTATGAGAATTTCTCATCTGCAAAAAACTAAATGTGATAACTGAGGCTTCCCACAGATTTTTTCCATGGATTATATTCAGCACAACCTAGAATATTCCTTTCTACTACTAGTCCTGAGGACAATGTGCAGCCTTGCTAAATAAATCGAGAGCAGAGGCACATAGGTAGACATGTAACAAATACCAGCACTTTCTTCTTTAGAGTACCTCCTGGTGGCTGAGGTTGAAGGGCTCTCTGCCCAAGTGCCGGTGCAGCTCCAGGATAGCGATGAGGTCTCCGATGGCAGTGAGGATGGGTAGACACAAAACAGAATGTATACGTATCCCTGAGTTCTGCCCTGTGCCATGAGGGAACCTCTCGTCCTACAGGAAAAAAAAACAGAGCGTACAGGGATTAAGGCTAGTCCAGGGAGAGGAGTTTATATATACATACGTTCACTGGATGTGCTGTACTTCAAACACTCCTAATCAGTCCTAAAAGTCTTAACATTTGTTATTTAAACTGGAAACACATCATAACACACATTATTTTAATTTTTTTTTACAAACAATAGAGCTTCTGCAGACAGTTCATTTTCTCAGTGTGCTAATAATTAGGCTACAATATTTATGAATACTGTACGTGCAGTTTGTTTTTAAATTCTATTTTATGACTGTAAATTCAAAACTAGCTATGTATGGTTCCTGGCTTTCTTTTATTTTTAACCACACGTTTACAAAGATGTACTGTATGTGAGCATTACATGAACGATTTCTTACTTTATGCAGCTATTTTGACATTCAAAGGCACCAATGGATTTCTTTTGAAAATTAAGTATAAAGTATTTATTATAACATATCTGAGCATCAAGATTACAGCTGAATGGTCTGTGTTAGTGAACATTCAATATGACGTGCAGCTTACAGTAATTGCTTCCAGTGGATGTGCCATGACACATTATTGGTCACTTCCCGTGTATACACGATGTGAGTGCACATTTCACATACTGTCCCTGTACTTTCATAAATGATACAATGTTTAATATTTATTGAAATAGCTGGAATAGCAAAATTTACTTTTGTAAAATTTAAATTAATTATCAGTGCAAATACTCTCCAACCGAGCTGCAGTGATATTATTTTGAGGATCCTGGAAATGATGAACACAAGAAAACAGCATGTGGCTCACCCCCATGATGTCCTCTGCAAGCAGTGTTTTGTGTGTCTTTGCAACGTGAGCGGCAATGGTGGTCCCAAATGTGATGGGACCAGAGGGAATGAGCCCAGGAAGCCCGTCTTTTGCCCCCGTCGGAGTGAACAAACATAAACTCTGTTACAGAGAAAACAACATCAACAAAACAGCATGACGTTAAGGAAACTGTCCTGATTGGTCAATGTAAAAATAATACATGTATATTTAGGGTACTTTACAACTCTTATTATATATTCCTACCATTGCTAACATACAACACAAAAAAAAACAAAAAAGGAAGAGATTTAATACTGTCTTAAGATGCAAAGTAAAATTAGTGGTATCCAATAAAACTGACAGTTATATAAAATGAAAATAACTAAAATAATGAAATAAAAAAACTAATTGGTGTATCCATTAATTGCTTCCCACATAATTACAGATCAGCCTAAAGTGAAGCCCTTTTTAAACTGTGTTATCTGATACTGTCACAGTACTAGCCATTAAAATAAAACCACTCAAGTGGATAAAAGAGAGGAAATGAACATAGCAGGTGTCTCAAGTATTTTTATGCTATAGAAATTCCAGGCCATTTTGAGACAAACAGAACATGTTCATGACCAATTAAAGGTTTACACTCACTTAGCTGAGTTTATGTTTCTCATGAACTTAAGAACCTTTTGATTTAAAGACATCTAAGGCTTCAGTGCTTAGAAATTAGTTTTGTTGACAACATATAGATTTTATCTAATTTAAGCATTTGAGAAAAAACTTGCTTCTTTGAAGAATCTAAAATATAATATACCCCCCCCCCATATTTCATGCTTCCTTAAATTAATGTTGTTGTTACTGTAATATTATTCAAAAATGTTGAAAATAGCAATATTACAGAACAAAAAGCAAAAGTCCAAAGTTGTGCGTCAAAAGTTGTGTATTTAACGACTTCAACTTCCAGTAAAAACCCTATTCCACATGTATTTACTCAGCCAGAACAAAAAAAAAAACTTACATTGTTGCATTCTCCAAGGAAGTAAAGTGCAAATCCATCAGCTTTTGTGGCTGTGAAAAAAATAAATAATAAATAAAACTACTAAAAAGAGTCACAGACTGATGTATCGTGTGTTGGGCATGAACATACAGAATGGTTCAATGCCAAAACATTACTGGACAAAAATGCACCCATGGATTCTGAATCTTTTATGCCATTTTTAGGAAGAAAATAAATAGCAATAAATAGTTTTAACAGATATAATGCCACTTGCTTTTGAAGAAGATCCAAGAATCCCAAAGTAGTAAAAGAATGCAAATTAAAAATTTTAATCGAATAAATCTTTGGTGTTTGCACCATGATCAGAAATAAACCAAGACTTGGAGACAGTGTTGTTCCAGTCCTCTAATATGGGGTGCGTTTCCCAAAAGCATTGTTATTGAACTCCATCGGTAACGACGGAACTTACAACCATAGCTGCTTTTGGGAAACGCACCCCTGATTGGTCAGGCTTTATTTGTAATTAAGCTATATGACTAAATTCACAAAAAATACTTAAGTTAATTGATTAAGTTTATGAAATTATAAAACCAATTTATGACATAAATGGACTGAATACTGTATGTTTAAAAACAAACAAGATATAAAATGCCCCTTAAAATCCGTATCAAAATATCGCTCCTTAATAAAAATAAATAAATAAGTCAGTTTCTGAGAGTGGTGCACACATACTTGAGTCAAATGAGCAGTGGCGAGTGTTGGGTGTGCCAGACTGAATCCCAGCACCCTGCAGAGCTGCGGCATGCAGATGAAGCGTGGGTGGATGGGAAATGACAGGCTGAGCGCTGCTCCATCAGTGTGTGGAGGAGAGAGAGATGCGGAAACACCCGTACTTGGACCTTTTAACCTGGATTCACTTACACCTCCATCTGTGCTGTTCTACCCTTTTATGTTTATGTGGGCAGTGTGAGCGCTTTCACCTGAAGTGCATGGGTAATTTCTGCTCTGTGAGTGTTTGTGTGTGTATGAGACAGAAAGGTTCTGACCTGTTTTGATGATGTTGCACAGCTCATAGAGCAATAGTTTGTTGTCACCCCCAGTGTCCAGCCGCTGCTCCATGTAGCTGTTGAGCTCATATACGACACTCTGCATATTTGTGTCCTGATACTGCTGGACACAAGAAAGAAACACATAATCATTGCACACACACTGTCTACTACACAATACGGACAGAAGTACATGGAAACCTCCATCTAATTAAATAGTATTAAAGGGGTGGTTGATGCAAACGGAGATATCTTTTAAAATTCTGGCAGTTTAATGCCTGCAGAAATGGCTGGTAAGGGACTACAACGAGCTTCTTCCCGGGTCCGTTACTTCACGAACCCAGATAAATCCCACCCCCAGGAACACGCAACAAAGGGGGCGGGGCCATGTTGTGTCGCTTTAGAGAAGATGAAGAGAAAACTATGGGTGCACGTAAAAATCTGTTCATATATGAATGGCGATTCTGTCTTCTAACAATTCTAATGATTCACAAGTTTCAAAACCAATGTTCTTAAGCAGCAGTTCTCAATCCTGTTCCTCGCCTCACCCTGCTCTGCATCTCTCTCTCTCTTTCTTTCTCATTCAGATTGTCAGATCAGCTCCAACAAACTGTTCCATTTATACACTTATTTTCACATAACAATGAGAAACATTATACATGGAAGTGCTTACGTTTGCTGTGCTGTGTTAAAGCCTTAATCAGAATAAAACCATATATTAAAAGCTAACAGAAGCAGTAGCATTTACAAACAACAGTATATCTAAAAGTATAAGGCAACAACAAACAAACAGTTAAGAGCCGTGCTTGCACAGGTTCTGTGCAATCCTCTTCATTAATATTATTTGCATCTCAATAGGGCTCAAATTGATAAGCAATATAGAAGATGTCATTATTTACAATAAAACTGGAGCACATTCTGATCTTGAGGATGTTAGAGGCGGTTTAGCCAATCACAACACACTGAGCCAGCTGACCAATCTCAGCCCATCGCATATTTCTGAGGGAAATAAACAACGTTTA
Source organism: Carassius carassius (assembly GCF_963082965.1). Taxonomy (NCBI): domain Eukaryota; kingdom Metazoa; phylum Chordata; class Actinopteri; order Cypriniformes; family Cyprinidae; genus Carassius; species Carassius carassius. The sequence goes on from NC_081784.1 coordinate 25,526,931, forward strand.
TTATGAAAAAAAGAAGAAGAAAAAAGAAAAATTATAATTAGAAGCGGTGTCCATATTTTAGGTCATATAGTGTGTATGCACTTCAAAACTCTCATGCTCACTAATGCTGCATTCATTTGTACATAAAAACAGTAATATTATAGAATGTTACTGTAATTTAAAATAATTTTCTATTGCAATATATTTTAAAATGTAATGAATTGAAAGCTGACAACCAGTCTTCAGGGTCACATGATCCTTCAGAAATCATTCTAATATGCTGCTCAAGACAGTCTTAATGTTATCAATGTAATGGAAGTTATGCATGTTTTTTTAAAGAATTATTTTATGAATAGAACCTTCAAAAGAACAGCAGAACATTATTTGTTTGCAATAGGTCATTATTGTAAAAAGGAAAAAAGTATTTACTGTCACTTTTGATAAACTATAATAATAACAATTTCTGGGGAAAACAAATAAATAAATAATAAATAAATAAAAATGTTACTAGCAAAACTTTTGAATGGTGTAATTATTATTATTATTTTTTCTTAAAGTTGGACATTTTTGGATGGTCCACTGAATGAGGTACTCATATTTATCCATCCACACAGGAGACTCAATTGACCATTAATATCAACAGAATTTGGCATTAAGTAACAAAGCAGCATAAACATACATAATGCCCACAAATACAGGGTAAAACAGTCCATTTAATTAGACTGATAACAGTCATGCTTCCTCCCCTGCATATTACTAGCATATTGGTTGTTTATTAGAACTTATAAAGCACATATTAATGCTTTATTCTGCATGAGCATATTTTAGACCCCATAACTAAACTTAACAACTAGCTTAATAACTATTAATAAGCAGCAAATCAGTTAATAGTCAGTTAATATTTAGATTTGGTCCCCAAACTAAAATATAACCAAATTTTGCCAAAAGAACAACACAGCCTAATCATAAACATCCAATTAACACAGAATTCTGTATTTTTTTTCTTTCACATTAAATGTGTGGTCTGGGTCTAATACAGAAATCAGCTCTAAATCAAACTTTTAGTATTTTAAAAGGAGTGTGGATGGAGGATTTCTATTTCTGTCCCTGTGTGAAAGGTCAGAGTGGGCCGGTGGAAGAGGGGTGTGTGAGGTGCTCCCCCACGGGAACGGCTCCCTACACATCCTGTTTATGCAGACAGAAAAGTGACGCACTGAAGACAGGCAACGTCCCTGCTGTCCTCTAAAAAGTATTTGTTTCCACAGCCCACCCTTGGCGTCATCTCAGACCCTCATTCCTACACACTGTCTCCCTCGTGTTCTGCTGTATGTCCCTCTCTGCTAGCCCCATTTAACTTATTCATCTCTGTCCCCTAAATCAGCAGGCCTAAGTGCTCGGAGCAGAGTGTGTGTTGGTGTAATATCAGCCGATTAAAGTGCCAAAGATCTCATTAACAGGTCATTGCCTTTGCTCATAAAATCTGTCACAGGGTTTGTGTGTGTCATTTGTCATTTAACAGACACTTTCATATTTAGCAGCTGTATGTGATTATTAGCAGAAACTTTTTTAATGAAGTGTTCCATGAATGCTTCTCCCCTGATAACTGTCCCCACCTGGGACATTCTGCCTTTTGGCATGAACGTTCACACTTTTGCTACACACTTTAATAAAGGGGACACATATTAAAAAAAAAAATCCCTTCTGAGATCCACTTCATTTGTAACACTGATTTCTTATAATATGACTGCATTAAGGTTAAATATATAACGCCTACTGTATCATATTTGATATGCACATTTTACATGTTAAAAACTTTGTTGAAACCCCCGTTGTACACACTCTACTACAGTACATGCCTTCTCTCATTTGATTGATACTTTTTTAGCAAGTGAAAAGGATATTTAATATAATTCCCCTTTAATATGTAGTTGAAGGAATAACCTTGATATTGTTATGAATTTTTCGAGATGAACACTTGGTGGACTAAAGCGGCTTATCTTTACTTGATTAACCAAACATAATTTTTTATATTTCCAAAAGAAATTAATAAAAAGGACACTTTAAAATGTAAATATAAAATATGACATATCAGGCTTTTTGGCTTTCTAAATCATCATTGTATTGCATTGCATTAAATGTAATAAAACTTAAATATAAAAAGTATTTAAATATAATTTTACTATGCCATATTGTTGGGAGACATACGTAGAGTGACAACTGATATGCATTTTATGTAAGTAGTCTTTTTTTATGTAAGATCTCATTGATTTACATAAAAAGCCGAAATGAAAATTAAATCAGAATTTGAATTTATTTTCAGCCATATAAATATCAGTAATTGCATATTTGTTCTCAGTTTGGGTCTCTGAATAAAATTGGGGTGCTTTTTTATCACTATATCATACCAAATGGGCCATAAATCTTAATGCATGAAATATGATACTCAAATGTTGCATATTTTGTCTAAAGTTTCAATAAAATGTTTAAACTGAGCCTTTTAGGCTTTACAGGGTAAGACAAACACACAAAAACACTCACACACAAGATGCCTCACTTACCCTGCTGATATCTTCAGCTGAAGATTCATCTGTTAAAATACAAAAGAAAACAGTGTCAAAACTGATGTATCCTGTAACACAGTGTCACTTTTATGGATGGATGGACAGAATGTCTCTTCATTTGCATAAAGCTTGCTTTATTTTGATTGATTTTTTATTTTATTAATTGATGTCCTTTTCATGTTATTCAAAACCCTGCTATATGGAATGGAACCCTATACAGAATTTCAGGCCAATGAGAGCTGAATGAAACAGAATAAGAAGCTGAGCAACTAACAAAATGTTCTGTCACTTTCCAGTTGTCACATTTGCAGTTGATTAAGACCAAAAAAACAAACAAACAAAAAAAACAAAACAAAAAAAAAACCCCGGTGTTAAGGGAACAAAGAAGAAACCAACTCAAAATCAAGATATTTATTATTCTAGTTCTCCCACTCAACAATTACTTTTTTATTTGAAGACGACATTTTTTTTCCCACTACAGTCACCTTTTTCTATACACAGTTTAGGTTTAAAAGACAATTAACATTAAGTAATATTATTGATTGACTACACTGACACTGATTATAAAGTTATATATAAATAAATGACTTGACATAAAAAAAGATTGAATGCCTAGAGAATATTCAGCTTTTAAAACAACTAAAACTATTTCAATTAAAATAATTGTAATTATTTATTTGAATCTATGGATACTAGAAGCTCCTGGAATCTAAATAAAAAAAGCAAACGGAGAAAAAAAAAAGGGGGGGACTTCAAATACTGTTTAGAAAATAGTTTATTAGTGGCTCCAAATATTGTTGTGGACATTGGTGGCCCATGGGAGTAAAAAAGGATGAGAACCACTGTGGTCTTGTGGACTTCATGGTGACAAGGGCATGGCTGCCATTGTAAGTCCACAAGACCACAAGTATACATGAGATGTGCCATTTGGGACAGGACCCAACTTTTTTTTCATACTTCCTTGTCCTTTAACTTTTAGTGTGAATGGACATTTAGAATAGATGACAGATCAGCAGTTCTAGCTCTTATAAGCAGAATCATGCTGGGTGATGTGATAGCACTTTCTGACTGATGACACAGACAAACAAGAAGAAAGATGGTGGGGGAGGACCTGTTCCCCACGTCAGATCGCTCGTATCAGCTCACCTAAATATAGTTGATATATTACAGGCCCATATGGATCGATCTGCAGGTGGATAAAGGCAACCGTGTGCAGGGCAGCAGGGCAGTGCCGTTATAAAGCATCTGATGGTGTCCTGCTGTGCCAAAGCTGCTGATATTTTTTTAATCCCTCTTGACATTAGCAGGCAGTATGCTAAAACAGCCATTCATATCATCTTGTAAATATGACACTTTGCACTTTCAGCACAATCCATGTCCCTTGCCACTGGGCTCAGGAGAACACTGTGCGGCTGACTGCAGGCCTCCAAGAATAGCAGTGTCTCCTCCTGCTGTTGCTTCTCATGAATCACGAACTGTAATGTCAATATGGCAGAGTTCCTTGCTTTCTGTCTACTACCTATACGGGCAGCATTCTTTTAAGCGAATTAGTGTCACATGAGCCAAACATTCCACATAGGCAACAACTTACATGTTGGAATAAAAATCCCTCATGACAACTCATTTTAAAATAGTGTTCTGATAGCACTTTGCTAAGCGAATGACGCAATACACTAAACTTAGCTTTAAAGTGTAGACTGTAAAATGTTATTAGTTAAAAAAGCATGTAAACCGATTGCCTTAAAAAAAAACCTACAAGTAAAATATATATATAGTTCCAACAACTAATTAATTTTAATATATATATATATATATATATATATATATGGGCTGTAGCTATCGAATATTTTAGTAATCAAGTATTCTACCAAAAATTCCATCTATTAATCCATGGTTCGGATCCCAATTTGCCGGTCATCCTACGTGACGCAGAGAGTGACCGACTGAAAGGGAACATCTCAATTACGTATGGTAACCCTTACATCCCGTCGCCACAGCTCCTGTACCACTGCTGAGTGGCCGTGTCACCAGCTCGGCTCCACAGCGATAACCTGAATATGCAGTGCACCTGCTGCCTACTTATACCCACACTGTGATCAGCGGCAGCTGGATGCAATAATCGCAAGCCAATGTGCATTGGCTTGATTAGTTTACACTCAAAGTAGATTGGTCTAAGCGATATCCCAATTCGTCAGTCATCCGACATGACATCTCCGTTCCCTCCTTCCCTCCTTCACTCTTATTAATTTGTAACTAAACTGTATGTCAACCCTCATTGGAGTAGAAGATGCTTAGGGTTAGTAGAACAAGTTGACATTTACGTGCAGAGATGCTTATAGTCATTAGAATGTCTGACCACCAAAATAAAGTGTTTGCAGATATTAAGCAGTCTACCAATACTATAATGACTGCTACCTGACATATAGTTGAAAAGTTATTTATAGTCAAAAATAAATGTCTAAAGTGGACTATCAGAATAAAGTGCAACCTAAAATGCTTCCAGCATGGAAAGATCACTAAGCTTTAGAACAAAGCCTAGAAGTGTCTCTCTGCCCAGGTTCTGCTGGGGAGTGAAGGGAGGGCAATATTCCACTTTGCATTAAAGGCCACCTGTGCTCACGTCTTACTCCTTCCATTTCTGGTATTCCCAGATGGAAATGTCTGGTAATCAATGCAGGGACTTGCAGATGTGTTTCTGTCCAGATCATTTGTAAACTGAAATGAAAACTCAGCATAAAAGGTAAAACAGATATCAGCAGTTTGATCTTATGTCAGTAAGTAACTTATTCTGGTTATTGATTTACATGGCTGGACTGGCCATTGGGCATACCGGGCATTTGCCCGGTGGGCCGACGTGCTTTTTGGGCCGATATCTCATACTCATACTTTTTTTTTTTTTTTAAACGGCCCATAAAATTTGTACATCAGTGGCCCATTCGTTTTGTTTTGCTTAATTGGCGGCGCTGGGTTTGTGCCGGTGTAATGCATTGGTCAAAGTCAGTGTTAGTTTTTTTTTCTGACAGACCAGCCCATGAAACACGTAGATCAGCGGCCCATTGGCTCTTTTCTTGATTGACACTGGGCTGGCCCAATCACAACTTTAAACGAGTGAGCGAGCGGCAGCAGTGTCAGTGTGTATCTGTAAAAAAAGATGGAGAAGAAACGCAAGGAATGTGCACATAAATAGCGTGAAAAAATAGAACCAGGCCCTTAAAGCAGACACTGTAAACTGTGTCAAAATATATGTTTTCTGACCTTCATCAGCTCCTGTGGCAGATGATGATAGTGAGGACGGAGGATCAGGAGAGAGATGAGAAAGTGTAGAGCCTGCGGTAAGCATAGCTACTTTCAAAACACTTAGGCCATGTCATGAGTGTAGATTATTTCCACATCTGCATAGTTGACGATTACCGCAATTCACTAGAAATTTAATAAGAGGCGTTTGTAAACCATGTTTTCCGCCAAAATAAAAGCTTGATGCAGTTTGCATCAAAATAAAAGATCATGTGCTTATCTCTTTCAAGTATAGAAATTGGTACAACTAATTAAGAAAGTTTCCTTTATTTTTTTGTGCATTTGTTTTACAAAATATGGCTATTACTGTCATTGGATTAATATTATAACTATTATTATGTATAGGTGTAATGTAAATAGACACTGTAACTAAAAGAGGTTTGAATTTTTCTTTGTTTAATTTGCACACTGAATATGGGTTGGAGCTTTTAATTTTGAACTCTCAAAGTGCACCAGATTAATGAATTTAACATTAAAATGCACCAAATTTTCTCACTGAATTAACATTAAAATGCACTCAATTTTCTCGGACTGAGGACACACCACCATAGTTTTAACAAAAATCCTGTAAGAAACACTGGTATTGCTATGCCAGAGCCGCTTATAGCTTGTTTTACGATTCACCGCTGTGGAGTGTAGTTCAACTGTATTAATAAATATAACATTTTGACTTATTTCATCTGTTAACTCTCACTCGTTCCTATACTCACTCATTACATGGCATTAGTGGTTTTAATGAATAGGAGTTGGTATGCATATAATTAAGGGCGTGCAAAGATGGGTGGTGTTTATGATCATATAGTGGGCCGGTCTGGGCAAAAATGCCCGGGCCAATATTTTGTCCCAGTCCAGCCCTGTTGATTTACAATGAAACCAGGCATTGCACCCAGGTTCATATAAATGATTCTGCAGCATGCTGTCAATAAAGCTTAACTTGTATTGAACACAGATCTTTCCTTTCAACAAATACTTTTACTTTATCCTAGCTTATTGTGCAGACACCATTATGTAAGCCATTCATAGAATGATTTTCCTACTGTGCCTTTATGGAGCTTTCATACCATCTTTTAGAGCCAAGGATGTCTGAACACCTGACTTTATCGCAATGAAAGCTGCTTGGCTGCTGCCTATAGCCCCTGAACTTCACAACCTAGATGCTGGGCACACCGTTACAGAAACAACAGATAAAAAAAAAAAAAAACTGAAAACAATATAAATAGACACTGCTCTTGGTTAATGGTGTACTGTAGATGTTTGAAAAAAAATACACAAATAAATTTGGTGTAGAAATTACGCTAAGCATGAACATTTTTGTTTTATTTTGTATATTTATTTATTTGATCAATGACAATACACAGTAAATATGTGAGTGTTAATTTCTTGGTGTTTTGAGTGCTGAGATGTAGGCAACATTTACACGACAATGGTGTATTCAAAAACTGAAACGTTTTTTCATTGGATTTTCTAAAAGTTTAACTTATACACGTCAATGTTTTCAAAAGATTTGCGTTTACACATATCTGCGAAAAATAGCCAAAAACGCTGTATTATATATGCCAGGCCAGTAGTTGGCGCTGTCAGCTTCTTAGTAAACAGTACCTGTAGGGAAATAATGATTATATGTTGTATATGATGCGTCTCCGCTGTTTGTTGTAATATTGGTAAATCCACACTTTGCAGAAGAAGCGTTAGCAAACTCTTGAGCAGCAACAACAGTAGCACATACTTAGCTTGCCTTTAAAATCGACACATACTGCACATGTCTACATACCTAACACATACTACGAATGTGCATCACGTCACCATTTGAATTGGTCTGGTTTTATTGTCTAGAAGGGAAGCATTCCAGTATTTTAGGAGGAAGTTGAATCCTTGAAGAGCTTTTCCTGCTCTGTGAAACAACTATACAGTGAACTTTACTGTTTTAAACTGGATATAACTGATTTACATATCCTGTGATTTTTCATCTACTGAATGTTGATTTGGATTGAGCACTGCTGTACTGTGTTGCAAAGTCGCAGGTATTGACTCAACTTCACTGACATTTAGCGACTTACACCACAGGAAGTTAATTTTAATAAAGTTAATAATTTTATTAACTTCCTGTTCCCTGTACACACATGACTGTACAGTCACACACAGCTCCAACGTCATCATCAAATTCGCTGATGACATGACGGTGCTAGGCCTGATAACCGACAACTATGAGACGGCCTACAGAGAGGAGGTGAGCACCCTGACTAAATGGTGTCAGGAGAACCACCTCTCACTCAACATCGACAAGACCAAAGAGCTGGTGGTGGATTTCAGGAGACAGAGCAGAGAACACAAACCCATCACCATCGACATGAGACAATTCTCAAACAAAAAAGACAGATGGTAAATTGACTGTAGAATCTTCATTAATTAAAAAAAGCCTGACATGCTAGAGGTATTACAGGTCACAGTATTTGCAAAAGTTGGAACAGAAAGATAGAAAGAGCATCGCATCAAATGGACTGAAGCCACTGGCCCTGCTGTTAGGCTTGTAATGAGGCTCTCAGATTCACTACAACTGGAATCATATGATGTCCAGGTATCTCTACAGCTCAAGACAGAGAGAAGTACACCAGATTAGGACAAACTATTATTAAACTAATCAGTGAAACTAATCTCACAAGTGCACTTATGACCTATCAAATAAAAGATGTTCAGATTTTACTTGGAATCCTGTCAAAGTGTTCCTTTTGCTTTTCTCAATTAGAGCCTATGAGTAAGTTACCTTTACCAGTTGCCTCTTATTTTCTGAATCTCCATTTATCATTTACCCACACTACCATTGAACTTCACTGACATTTAGCGACTTACACAAGGGACGTACATTCACTGACATGTGCAAGACTTGAAGTATTACAGACCATTTGATAAACAGCTTTCATATTATTTCTGATGACAGAAATGCTTATATTGTGCCTTCATCATTTTTTTTTAAAGAGAATCTTCTAAAAGTGAATCTTCCATGATGAAAATTGGCTTGTTCGTTAGTAAAGAACTAGTTTGTTAAAAACAACAACAACAAACTTTTTGCATTATGCCTTTATTGTAAACTTTGTAGAATGAGCAGAATTATACTGTGCTCCCAGACTCCTTACACTAGAGTTAAAATATCTAGAAATATTAAAATTAACTTCCTGTGGTGTGGACCAGAGTAACTTTTAAGTACATTTAAAAGTGTTCCTTTAACTATGAAAATATTGGGATCATATGTTCATCATATGAGTTGATCTGACCTCTAAAGGAGTTGAATGAACACTGATGAATTTGCTGTGTAGGTTCATCAGGGCCACTAGGCCAAAGACTGAATGAGTAGGTCATGAATCATGTTGTGCTTGTGTGTGTGTGTGTGTCCGTCTGTCTGTCTGTGTGTGTGTGTGTGTGTGTGTGTGTGTGTGTGACAGCATGGCACAGGATCTGTCCAGATGTAGGATTTCTTTGGAGGCAGAGTGGTGAAATGTTTGGGATTTATCAGTTACTCAAAGATTACATGCCATTACAATCCCATGTTACTTCTTCACTGGTCACTCTTTCCCAACAATGACTGGAGAATGGAGATTTCAGGCTTCACACAGGACACAAAGTACCGTAAAATATCTTGAAAGTATTATATATCACTTATTTAAAAAGGGTTTGAAAATATTTTTCAGTAATAGTAATATTAGTAATGTTATAAGTTTAACACAACTTGAACTGAACTGAATCATCACTAATGTGACTTGAGATGAATAATGACACTACTATCTTCCAAAATCTGCTTGTATCTGAATCAAACTTGTTTTTGATAAACTTTATAACATCAACACATGTATTTATCTGAAATGAAATAACACTGTACTAAATAAAATGACACTACTTTAAAGCTGCTTTGCAGCTGAAGATGTACAGTATATGCCTTGTTACTTTAGACTTGTAAATATCCAATAGACTTGAAAGGAGGAACCCAACTCATATCTACAGACCATAATATCCTAGAGAATAAATACACCTAAAACTCACACAACATATTTATAGCTTATTTGCTTAAAACAGCTATTATAACATTAGTTTAAATCATTTGAAATTAAACAAAGAGAAGTGAATGTTGGGAAACATGTCATGACTGATCCTATTTCACAGAAAAGCTGCACCTTCAACAATAATAAGCACTTTTTAGTCACACTTTCAAACCAAAGAATACAAATAAAATAGGATCTACTCAACAGTGTCTTAATGAACAGATGTTGACCTCTGAATTGTAAGTCTAGACATTCTCCGTCACCAGCAACAAGATCTATGCTTGACAAGGAGACAGAATTAGAAAATAACTAGATGTCATCAGTAGGTCTTGTCCTTTAGCTTAAAAAAATCCACCATTGTGCTCATACCAAAGAAAAACAAAATCACATGCTTAAATGGCTGGAGGCCCGTTGCTCTCACACCCATCTTCAGCAAGTGTTTTGAGAGACTCGTCAGAGATTACATCTGCTCTGTGCTGCCTGCCTCATTGGATCCGCTACAATTTGCATATCGTAGCAACCGTTCTACAGACGATGCTATTGCTTTCACCCTACACACTGCTCTCCCCACCTGGAAAATAAGAACACCTATGTGAGAAAGCTGTTTGTGGACTACAGCTCAGCATTTAAAACCATAGGTCCTGCCAAACTTGTTGCGAAGCTCCAGACTCTAGGACCAAACAGATCTCTGTGCAGCTGGATCCTGGTCTTCCTGACAGGCAGAAGTCAGGTGGTCAGAATGGGCAACAATACTTCATCGCCGCTGACCCTCATCACTGGTGCTCCTCAGGCCACTCCTGTATTCCCTGTACACACATGACTGTACAGTCACACACAGCTCCAACGTCATCATCAAATTCGCTGATGACATGACGGTGCTAGGCCTGATAACCGACAACTATGAGACGGCCTACAGAGAGGAGGTGAGCACCCTGACTAAATGGTGTCAGGAGAACCACCTCTCACTCAACATCGACAAGACCAAAGAGCTGGTGGTGGATTTCAGGAGACAGAGCAGAGAACACAAACCCATCACCATCGACATGAGACAATTCTCAAACAAAAAAGACAGATGGTAAATTGACTGTAGAATCTTCATTAATTAAAAAAAGCCTGACATGCTAGAGGTATTACAGGTCACAGTATTTGCAAAAGTTGGAACAGAAAGATAGAAAGAGCATCGCATCAAATGGACTGAAGCCACTGGCCCTGCTGTTAGGCTTGTAATGAGGCTCTCAGATTCACTACAACTGGAATCATATGATGTCCAGGTATCTCTACAGCTCAAGACAGTGAGAAGTACACCAGATTAGGACAAACTATTATTAAACTAATCAGTGATCTCACAAGTGCACTTATGACCTATCAAATAAAACATGTTCAGATTTTACTTGGAATCCTGTCAAAGTGTTCCTTTTGCTTTTCTCAATTAGAGCCTATGAGTAAGTTACCTTTACCAGTTGCCTCTTATTTTCTGAATCTCCATTTATCATTTACCCACACTACCATTCAAACCCTCTTTGTTTTACTTCTTCTGTAGAATACCAATGAAGATATAAAAAAGTCTAAAAATAAAGTTTATATTTGCATGTATGTAATATGTATGTATGTATGTATTGTATGTCCATACAATTGAAGTCAGTGGTAACCAACATTTGGTCACCAGCATTCTTCAAAATATCAGTTTTTATGTTCTGCAGAAAAAAGAATGTCATACAGGTTTGCAGCGATGAGAGGGACACATGGAAATAAGAGTTCTCTTACGAGAGTTCTCTCGTACTGCGTCTTAGCTAAGACGCTACGGGAAAAGTCTCTTTTCACGAAATACTGAAGCAAAAAATTATCCTTAATTTTGAATTTTTGTAAAGCGCATTTGCAGCAGTACACAGCCATAGGCGAGACGGCTCGCTCGCTCATTGGCTGCTCTGCAGCAAGTGCACAGCCTATCAAGCGCAGGCTGATGCAATATCAGACCAATTAGGACGCTTCGCGCCCATCACGCCACTTCCCGCCGAAACGGGTGTGGCCCAACCCTATAAGAGGAGCTCGAAAAGGCTGACTCACCTGATTTTTCATCACGGAGGAAGTAAGCGCCGTCTGAGAGGCATATCAGTGGGACGAGCCATTCTGAAGCTGCTGGCCTCGCCGCCTTCTACTGCCGTTCCTGCTGCGCTGTCCGGCGCCTATATCCTTTTATATCCTTGTGTGAGTTCGCCCTTCGACGCACACTCATAAAAGAGCTGCGTCTTTTTAAAGATGCCCTCGAGCGGCTCGTGCAGAGCCCCGCTCAGCAAAGGAGATCGTCACGTCATCTGCCTCTCCTGCCTGGGTGAGGACCATGCAGCGCTCGCGCTCGCTGACGGCGGCTGTCCTCATTGCGAGTTAATGCCTATGGTGAATCTGAGGACTCGCCGGGCGTTCTTCTCGAAGCCTGCATCATCCGCTGCGCCGCAGCGCTGTAAAAAGCGCCGCTCGCAGCATCTACTGGAACCGCCTCAAGCTCTGCCGAGCTCGCCGGTTCCCCCCGCTTCACCGGCCTTGCTTGCTTCGGGCAGTGAGGGTTGGGCGAGCTCCGTGGATCTCGCGCCTTCTGCTCAGAGGCCCAGCAGACGGGCGGATATCGATAAGGAGCTGATGAGAGTGCTCACGCTGGCCGCGGCGAGCCTCGGCCTCGAGTGGTCTGCTCCAGCGCCCCCTTCTCGTTCCCGGCTGGATGGTAGCTTTCTTCCGGATGAGCGTTTTTCTCCCAGCTCAAAGCACGCCCCCTTTTCTTTCTGAGCTTTACGAAGAAGTGGTGAAAGCTTGGAACGCTCCTTTCTCGGCGACAGTTCGTTCATCTGTTTCACCAGCTAATGTAACCTAATGTACTAATGTACTAATGTAACCTCGGTTCTCTCTAGAAGAGGGAACGAGTACTGCGTTCTCTGCCGTGCATACGATTCACTCTGGTTCGCTTCGGCGATGAAATAAATCAGGTGAGTCAGCCTTTTCGAGCTCCTTTTACAGGGTTAGGCCACACCCGTTTCGGCGGGAAGTGGCGTGGTGGGCGTGAAGCGTCCTAATTGGTCTGATATTGCATCAGCCTGCGCTCGATAGGCTGTGCACTTGCTGCAGAGCAGCCAATGAGTGAGCGAGCCGTCTCGCCTATGGCTGTGTACTGCTGCAAATGCGCTTTACAAAAATTCAAAATTAAGGATAATTTTTTGCTTCAGTATTTCGAGAAAAGAGACTTTTCCCGTAGCGTCTTAGCTAAGACGCAGTACTCGTTCCCCCGTTTTAAGTTTTACTAGTGTCTCAGATTTAATCGTATGTATAACAAATTATGTATGATTAATTTTCATTAACTGTCTTTTGTAATGAATCAACATATTCACATTATAAATATGTACATGAAATCATTCTTACGTTTGTTAATTTAGTAAATTAAAGTGAAAACCTTTTACAATTGTCCACACCAAACTTGAAAATCTGATATACTGTTAATAGTTTTTGTTGTGCCGAAATGCCAGCATAGAGGAGACCTTTACCAAACCTCATCAAACATGGAATGTTATCAGTTTAATGTCTAATTATTAAAATTGAAAAAGAAAAAAAACATTCTCAGATACTACATGTGCACTATAACTAATACTATAACTCACTAACCTTATGTATATCTTCTGTCTTCCATTTCTCTTTCCATAAGATCTTACAGATTTATGAAGGAAACACTCTAAAATATCAAAAAAATATTTTAAAATCTTCCCAGTCTACTGACAATAGTTATGACATTCGCTTCTAACATTACAATTCTCAACTTTTGTTAAGTCTACAATATTTAAATCAACTTTACCAGCTAATTACTCTTAAAAAGTGCTACCATAGACATACACAAAGTTTAAACACAAAATTCTATAGATGGCTGTGCGCTTGTTTCTCTGGTGCATACGTTCTATCACAAACAAAGATAATTAGGCTCGAAACCTCATTAGCCCTTTATGTAGTAAGTGAGCACTGTGCATATACAGTCAAATACATGACAGATGATAGCAGAGGTTTCCAACTCTCACAGAGAGGGCCTGAAACTAATTGTTATTGTGGAAGTTGTTCAGAGAGTTTATTGTGTACTAATGACCAGGCCCACATAGAATCTACACCCTCAAAAGCTAATCTGACAATGCTATTACATACAGGTGCTGGTCATATAATTAGAATATCATCAAAAAGTAGATTTATTTCACTAATTCCATTCAAAAAGTGAAACTTGTTTATTATATTAATTTATTAATATGTGTGCAACTGGGTGACAGTGAGGCAGCGTAGTCATGGGTCAAAACACCGCTCTTCTGTTCCGATCAAAACATTAAACAGGTTCTCCCCACTCAGTGATGCACCCACTGAGAAACCTGATGAAAGTGCTCTAGTTATTGGTGATTCTATTGTACGGAACGTGAATATAGAGACACCAGCCACCATAGTCAAATGTTTACCGGGAGCCAGAGCGCCTGACATCTTGGCAAATTTAAAAGTGCTGGCTAATGCTAAACGTAAATACAGTAAGATTGTTATTCATGCCGGCGCTAATGATGTTCGACTTCGCCAGTCGGAGATCACTAAAAATAACATTAAAGAGGTGTATGAACTTGCAAGCACGATGTCAGACACTGTAATATGCTCTGGTTCCCTCCTTGCTTACCAAGGAGATACTTGCAGATTGTCATCACTCAATGGCTGGATGTCTAAGTGGTGCCCACAGAATAACATAGGTTTCATAGACAATTGGACAAGCTTTTGGGGCAGACCTGACCTGTTAAAAAGAGATGGTCTTCATCCTTCCAGTGGTGGTGCCACTCTTCTCTCTAGAAATATGGCAAATAGTCTTAGTGTTTATACTTGACTAACTGGGGCCCAGGTCAGGAAGCAGACAGACTGGCTAAACCGACCGTCTGCCAGCTGCCTCACGTCACAGAGGTCAGCTAATTCTCAGCACATAGAGACTCTTTCACCTAGATATCACACTATAGAGACTGTGTCTGTTCCCCGAACTAAAAAATACAAAAAACGTCCAAACCAAGTTAAAGGAACACTCCACCGTTTTTTGAAATAGGGCTTATTCACATTATTTCCTACATTTAGAAGTAATTAGGTGGGTTTTTTTATTTTTTTTGATCACTTTTACTCAGGCCATGCTAGCTGGCAACAAAGGATTCCATTCCTTGTGCTAAGCTAAGCTAACGCCGACCCAGTCAAACTAAAACAATGCATGCACTGACACAAAAGATTGCATTTGCCCACCTATCTAAATGTAGGAAATAATGTGAATAAGCCCTATTTAAAAAAACGGTGGAGTGTTCCTTTAAGATTAACAATTTAATTGAGGTTCAACAAATAAAAAACAGATGCAATATGGATAAACAAATGATAAAGCTTGGCTTATTGAATATCAGATCCCTTTCTACGAAAACACTTTTTGTAAATAATATGATCACTGATCATAATATGGATGTGCTCTGTTTGACAGAAACCTGGCTAAAATCTGATGATTATATTATTTTAAATGAGTCCACCCCACCAAGATTCCTGTTATAAACATGAGCCGCGTCTAAAAGGCAAATGGGGAGGTGTTGCTTCAATTTATAACAACGTTTTCAGGATTTCTCAGAAGGCAGGCTTCAAGTATAACTCGTTTGAAGTAATGGTGCTTCATATAACATTATCCAGAGAAACACATTTTTATGATAAATCCCCTGTTATGTTTGTACTGGCTACTGTATACAGGCCACCAGGGCACCATACAGACTTTATTAAAGTGTTTGGTGATTTTACATCCGAGTTAGTTCTGGCTGCAGATAAAGTTTTAATAGTTGGTGATTTTAATATCCATGTTGATAATGAATAAGATGCATTGGGATCAGCATTTATAGACATTCTGAACTCTATTGGGGTTAGACAACACGTTTCAGGACCTACTCATTGTGGAAATCATACTCTAGATTTAATACTGTCACATGGAATTGATGTTGATAGTGTTGAAATTATTCAGCCAAGTGATGATATCTCAGATCATTATTTAGTTTTGTGCAAACTTCATATAGCCAAAATTGTAAATTCTACTTCTTGTTACAAGTATGAAAGAACCATCACTTCTACCACCAAAGACTGCTTTTTAAGTTATCTTCCTGATTCCTTAGCATATCCAAAACCTCAGAACAACTTGATGATGAAACAGAAACTATGGACTCTCTCTTTTCTAGCACTTTAAATACAGTTGCTCCTCTACACTTCAGGAAAGTCAAGGAAAACAGTTTGACACCATGGTATAATGTGCATACTCGCACCCTAAAGAGAGCAGCCCGAAAAATGCAGTGCAGCTGGAGGAAAACAAAACTAGAGGTATTTCGTATTGCTTGGCGGGAAAGCAAACTATCCTACAGAAAAGCATTAAAAACTGCTAGATCCGATTACTTTTCTTCTCTTTTAGAAGAAAACAAACATAACCCCAGGTATTTATTCAATACAGTGGCTAAATTAACGAAAAATAAAGCTTCAACAAGTGTTGACATTTCCCAACACCACAGCAGTAATGACTTTATGAACTACTTTACTTCTAAAATCGATACTATTAGAAATAAAATTGCAACCATTCAGCCGTCAGCTACAGTATCGCATCAGACAGTGCACTATAGACCCCCTGAGGAACAGTCCCACTCATTCTCTACTATATGAGAGGAAGAATTGTATAAACTTGTTATATCATCTAAACCAACAACATGTATGTTAGACCCTATACCATCTAAGCTTCTAAAAGAGGTGCTTCCTGAAGTCATAGATCCTCTTCTGACTATTATTAATTCCCTTATTGTCATTAGGATATGAACCCAAAACCTTCAAACTGGCTGTTATTAAGCCTCTCATCAAAAAAACACAACTTGACCCCAAAGAACTAGTTAATTATAGACCAATCTCGAATCTCCCTTTTCTGTCCAAGATACTAGAAAAGGTGTTATCCTCACAATTATATTCCTTCTTAGAGAAAAATGGTATATGTGAGGATTTCCAGTCAGGATTTAGACTGTATCATAGTACTGAGACTGCTCTCCTTAGAGTTACAAATGATCTGCTCTTATCATCTGATCGTGGGTGTATTTCTCTATTAGTTTTATTGGATCTTAGTGCTGCATTTGACACAATTGACCACAACATTCTTTTGCATAGACTTGAACACTTTGTTGGAATTAATGGAAGTGCATTAGCATGGTTTAAATCGTACTTATATGACCACCATCAGTTCATAGCAGTGAATGAAGATGTATCATATCGATCACAAGTGCAGTATGGAGTACCTCAAGGCTCAGTACTAGGGCCGCTACTCTTCACGCTTTATATGTTACCCTTGGGAGATATCATCAGGAAACATGGTGTTAGCATTCACTGTTATGCTGATGATACTCAGCTCTATATTTCTTCATGGCCCGGTGAAACACACCAATTTGAAAAACTAATGGAATGCATGGTCGATATAAAAAACTGGATGACGAGTAATTTCTTACTGCTAAATTCTGAAAAACAGAGGTGTTAATTTACAGTACCTAAAAACTTTGCTTGTAATAACCTAGAACACTGTCTTGGACTTGATTTCAATTCTTCGTCATCAGTTAGGAACCTAGGTGTGCTATTTGATCGCAATCTTTCCTTAGAAAGCCACGTTTCTAGCATTTGTAAAACTGCATTTTTCCATCTCAAAACTATATCTAAATTACAGCCTATGCTCTCAATGTCAAATGCAGAAATGTTAATCCATGCATTTATGACCTCAAGATTAGATTATTGTAATGCTTCATTGGGTGGTTGTTCTGCACGCTTAGTAAACAAACTACAGCTAGTCCAAAATGCAGCAGCAAGAGTTCTTACTAGAACCAGGAAGTATGACCATATTAGCCCGGTCCTGTCAACACTGCACTGACTCCCTATCAAATATCGTATAGATTTTAAAATATTGCTTATTACTTATAAAGCCCTGAATGGTTTAGCACCTCAGTATTTGAATGAGCTCCTTTTACATTATAATCCTCTACGTCCGCTACGTTATTAAAACTCAGGCAATTTGATAATACCTAGAATATCAAAATCAACTGCGGGCGGCAGATCCTTTTCCTATTTGGCGCCTAAACTCTGGAATAACCTACCTAACATTGTTCGGGAGACAGACACACTCTTGCAGTTTAAATCTAGATTAAAGACCCATCTCTTTAACCTGGCTTACACATAACATACTAATATGCTTTTAATATCCAAATCCGTTAAAGGATTTTTAGGCTGCATTAATTAGGTAAACCGGAACCGGGAACACTTCACATAACACCCTATGTACTTGGTACATCATTAGAAGAATGGCATCTACGCTAATATTTGTCTGTTTCTCTCTTATTCCGAGGTCACCATAGCCACCAGATCCGGTCTGTATCCAGATCAGAGGGTCACTGCAGTCACCCGGATCCAGTATGTATCCAGACCAGATGGTGGATCAACACCTAGAAAGGACCTACACCAGCAGATGACATGGCCCCCAAACCATCACTGACTGTGGAAACTTTACACTGGACATCAAGCAATGTGAATTGTGTGCCTCTCCTCTCTTCCTCCAGACTCTGGGACTCTGATTTCCAAAGGAAATGAAAAATGTACTCCCGTCTTACCAAATTTCGGAAAATAGTGTTAATTTACCTGGTTATTTCATTCGTGTTTGCGCGATTCAGTTATGCGAACTACTGCTATAGTAAACAGTAACTTTTGGACATCAACAAACGGTGTTCCAACATAGTTTTAGATCATCCTTTCAACTTCAGCGAACTCCCGCCGGAGCTACTGGGATCACCGTGGACAAGCGGATTACTCGTACCGACTGGAAGTGCTCGGTGTCGGCGTAGAGACCATAAACAAAGACGGGGAAAGCGTGGAGGGCTGTGTGCAAAGCTAAGGCTAAACCCACATCGACCAGCTCTGCCCAGCATCTTCCTTGCCAATGTACGGTCTCTGATGAACAAGATGGAAGAACTAAAGATCTGGACCCTCACACAGGAATGGCTTATGGACTGCAATGTTATGTTTTTCACTGAAACATGGCTCTGCAACGATGTCCCAAACCATGTGGTGCATATGGATGGACGCTCTTTCTTCAGGGATGACAGAGTAGCAGCAACCTCTGGTAAAAACAAGGGTGGTGGAGTATGCATGTATATAAACAAATCATGGTGTACAGACTCTGTCATTGTTGATACCTACTGCTCTGCTGATCTGGAGTTCCTGATTATCAAGTGCAGGCCATTCTATCTACCACGTGAGTTTACTTGCATTGTTGCTGCTGCAGTTTATGTACCTCCGGACGCTAATGCTAAAGTGGCTATGAAAGAACTTTGTGCTGCTATTAGCAAATTACAAATCCTGCACCCGGATGGAGCCTTTATTGTTGCTGGGGACTTCAATCACTGCACTTTAAGATCTGTTCTCCCTAAATTTCATCAAAATGTCTCCTGCACTACAAGGGGACATAAAACATTGGACCACGTTTATAATAATGTGACTGATGCCTACAAACTCACACCCCTCCCCCACCTGGGTCAGTCTGACCACCTCTCTTTGTTCCTGCTCCCCAAGTATACCCCGGTCATCAAATGTGTGAAACCTACAATAAGGACTGTTAAAATATGGCTGGAAGGTGCTGACTCAACTCTCCAACATCAATTCCAGCACAGAGACTGGAGCGAGTTTGCTACCCAGGCCACCACAAACTCTCAAATTAACATTGACACCTACACCAACTCTGTCCTGGAGCACATCAACAGATGTATGGGCAGAGTGACCAAACACAATCAGAAGCCCTGGATGAACGGAGAGGTTCGCTTCCTGCTCAAAGCAAGAGATGCAGCCTTCGGGCCTGGAGACCGGGAGGCTTACACCTCAGCCAGAGCCAACCTGATGAAGGGTATCTGCCAGGCCAAACTCACACATAAACAGAAGATTGAAGAACACTTTAATTCTTCAGACCCCCGGCATATGTGGCAAGGCATACAA
The DNA here is from genome assembly GCF_963082965.1 of Carassius carassius. Classification (NCBI taxonomy): domain Eukaryota; kingdom Metazoa; phylum Chordata; class Actinopteri; order Cypriniformes; family Cyprinidae; genus Carassius; species Carassius carassius. The sequence continues at coordinate 25,546,846 of NC_081784.1, forward strand.
ACTATCACAGACTACAAACCACCTAACTCTGTGCCTCCCTCCAGCTCTGCCTCCCTCCTGGGGAACTCGTGGCCAAGTGGTTAGAGAGTTTGACTCCTAACGCTAGGGTTGTCGGTTCGAATCTTGGGCAAGCAATAACACGACTTAGGTGCCCTTGAGTAAGGCATCAAACCCCTCAACTGCTCCCCGGGTACTGCAGCATAAATGGCTGCCCACTGCTCCGGGTGTGTGTTCACAGTTTGTGTGTGTGGTCACTGCTCTGTGTGTGTGCACTTTGGATGGGTTAAATTCAGAGCACGAATTCTGAGTATGGGTCACCATACTTGGCTGAATGCTCAACGGATCACCGGCACCCAGTTAACTTCCATTGAGAACATTTATCATAAGCGCTGTCTGGGCAGGACAAGAAACATCATCAAGGATGCCTCTCACCCTAACCATGGACTTTTCACCTTCCTTCCATCCGGCAGACATTACAGGAGCCTACGCTCTCACACTAGTAGGCTCAGGAAGAGCTTCTTCCCCGAGGCTGTGACACTTCTGAACACCACACCACCAATCTAACCTGGACCTGCTCTTTTACTGCACTGGTCACAGTACTTTACATACATATATTTGCACTACTCATATTTTGCACAGACTGCACACTATTCTAGCTATTACTGTAAATTGTCTAAAGTTGTTACTGTACAAAGCACAGTAAACTATTTCTATTAAAAATATCATTGCACTACTGTTATTTTGCATATAATACATTGTTTAACAATACTTTTGCACACTCATCCAACTGTATTACCACTGTTCTCACGTTGCTGCTGTTCATAATGTTTATATAATCATACATTGCTCTGTTCATAATGTACAAACAATCCCTACATTTGCATTCCTATTTATATTCTGTACTCTGCTCAATACTGTATATAGCAAATCCAACGTACATTCTGTATATCATAGCTTCACTTACTCTGCACTTTTATGTATATAAAACACTATATTCTTGCACTTCTGGTTAGATGCTAACTGCATTTCATTAGCTCTGTACTTGTACTCTGCATAATGACAATAAAGTTGAATCTAATCTAATCTAATCTAATCAGAGAACATAACTTTGGACCACTCAGCAGCAGTCCAGTCCTTTTTGTCTTTAGATGCTTCTGATGCTGTCTGTTGTTCAAGAGTGGCTTGACACAAGGAACGCGACAGCTGGAAACCATGTCTTGCATACGTCTGTGTGTAGTGGTTCTTGAAGCACTGACTCCAGCTGCAGTCCACTCTTTGTGAATCTCCCCCACATTTTTGAATGGGTTTTGTTTCAAAATCCTCTCCAGGGTGCGGTTAATCCCTATTGCTTGTACTGTACACTTTTTTTCTGCCACATCTTTTCCTTCCCTTCACCTCTCTATTAATGTGCTTAGACACAGAGCTCTGTGAACAGCCAGCCTCTTTTGCAATGACATTTTGTGTCTTTCCCTACTTGTGCAAGGTGTCAATGGTCGTCTTTTGGACAACTGTCAAGTCAGCAGTCTTCCCCATGATTGTGTTGCCTACATAACTAGACTGAGAGACCATTTAAAGGCCTTTGCAGCTGTTTTGAGTTGATTAGCTGATTAAAGTGTGGTGCCAGGTGTCTTCAAAATTGAATCTTTTCGCAATATTCTATATATTGTGACGGGAGGAGCACAAGACAGACACAGTGGGCGTGGCGTCAGGCCTCTGAGAGGCTTTTTTAACAGAAAATCAAATCAGGGAATCTGGTGTCCTCGTCGTGCCCCTTCGTGTGGGTCGGGCAGTGTTCATGGAGGAAGGGTCCAGGTAAGGGGCGGAGTCCGGTGGCCGCACGCGCTCCCCTCTTCGGTCCGGGGCGCGAGGGGCAGCGGCTTCCTCTAGCGGCCGCATCACTCTCGTTGGCCGCGGCGCTGGCAGGGGATGGACGGCCCGGCATCCTGGCCCGACAGCCGTGTAAACGGGTGCGGTTCCCATCCGGAACGCGGGTCCGGCAGCTCACGTCTCTGGTGGCGCGGGAGTCCCTCAACGCACCCTTCCTGGACCCACGAGGACACCAGTGTGCATGCACGGGGAAGAGACCGGTCTTCCGAGGACTGGCGCGTTGGGCTTTTAAACAACGTCGGTGATGAGGCTCCATTTCCTTCAGGTGTGCCCCATCACACGCCGCCAGCCCTGACTCATCCAGCGCCCCTCCTCTCACACACCCACTCCAGTCGGGAGCCTGGTGAAGGGCGGCGATTTAGGACGGGGTGCCAGTGACAATCAGGGAGGAGGCAATTGAATTCAACAATTGCTTAAACACTGAGATAACAATATGTATCGAACTGTAAATTTGTTGTCAAAATTCAGGGTGTTTTTCTATACAACTGGGTTGAACATCATGATTTATTTTATTGTCTTAAAGTTGCTTTGAAATTATGTGTATTGTAAAAAATAAGTGTTATACAAATAAACTTTTTTTCATCATTCAAAAATGTATTTTAGAAGAAGATTAGTGTTAACAGGAAATGAAATGTGTCTTGGTTTATTGATCCCACATTCTGGACCATCTGCTTTAATTGATGGTCAGTGAAAAAAAAAAAAAAAAACCTTTGAGCATTGACGTGAACATTGAATTTGAAAGCTAACAAGAATGCTAATTCAAAGCACTGCTTGATATGCATCACAGGCCAAGACATAATCTGGCACACATGGTTTGTAGAGAGACTGATTGAAATGGTGCCTGAGAAAAATCCTGCTGCCCAGCCTGAAGAGCAGAGCCGAGGTTAACCATCAGCCGGCAGCCTGTGAGAAAGCTCTGCTGCACTCATGCAGAAAACATTCCCAAAATGCGACACATTCACACTTCTCCAGTCCCCTTCCTGACCGACTGCATGTCCCTGGAGGTTGGCTCTGACGTCAGTAGCGGAGCTGGGCTGGCCGCCAACCCTGTGGGCCCTTGATGGATGTGATGGGTCGAGTGTAGCGGGCCACGGAATGAAGCATGCTGTGCACAGAAAAACCAGTCCCGCTTAAACAGCCCTAATGACCCGTAAGGACCCAGCAGGCCCCCTATCCCATATTTTCACCAGTGCACTAACCCTTTAACCTTCTCCAGTTTTTGCTGCTCAGGTTACATACACACAGACACATGCACAGGAGAGGTGTGCACTACTCAAGTTTATTGATGGAGTTGTGTGATACAGTCACGTTATCATAAATGTTACACCAACAAATAATCTAAATCAAAATGGAACAAATGGAAGAACAAAAGGAAAATTAATTATTGCAGGTTCCTGAGAAAGAAAAAAACAACCTTACTGTGCCATATAGATTCCTGTCCATATGGAAAAGATATATGATAAAGATATTAAAATTGAATTGAATTAATATGTTTTGACTCAGATGTGTAAGTATATTTGTAATAATGAACAAGCATAAAAATATTTAAATATTTCTGAAATGAACAACCACTATCCAAATAGAAATATTCAGTATGATTGAATACTAGCCATATTACCAAGGGACAGAATTTGTGCAATAATACCACAGTTTGAGTGGAGACACAACCTTTGTCATCAGCAAAAAAAAGATATCCGATTGTGAATGAATATATGAATATCCAATTAAAACCATATTATTTTGAGTCAATTTATTTTTATATGTATGATTATATGGCTAGCTGCATTTTAACTCAACTAATTGTTGCATTTTTTTATTATATTTTTTTAGGAACAAACCAGGGACCCATTAGCTAAGAACCACTGTTACATTTTTATTTCCAAATCAAAGTACGTTTACCAGAAAATAAGCATAGAAACAAAATGCATTCAAAACATTAATGTTTACACTTGTGAAAAATAACATAATGTGCCCAAGAAAATCATTCTCAAAATCAATGACATTGTCACAGAAAGTAATCACAGCACTATTTTTAGAGCACAGGGCTCTTATCAAAGAATATTGGAGCACATGGCTATGAGCCCGTACCTGCAGGCTGGCTGCTGTTTTTCCGTTTCAGCCATCTGTCTACGGTCTCCACACTCACGCTCTCCAGTACAAACTCATCCAGCATCTGCGGGTGAAGGGAGAGATAAGCCTTCACTTTCTCATCTGTCAGACCTGCAACAGAGTGATCAAGATTAGTTTCATTCACAAAAAAGAACAACCACCAGTGTGAATATAAAAGGATCTTGCTAAAGCATTATAACAGGTCAGTCCTTGTCATGATTCTACATGGTTACACATGGTTGTCCATTGTTCCTAGTTCTAAAGAGAACATAACTATACATGCAAAATAAACTGTTTGGGTATCTTAACCAAGAGTTAGCTAGATTATATTGTACAAAGCTGCTTAAATGGGGTAAAATAATAATTGCATTCAAAAAACAGTGTCAGGCTTGATCACTGCATGTATTTTGCTTGTAAATTAGAACAAACAGGGTATTTGGCTATCTTACAGTGAGATTCTAATTCAGAGATGTGCTGTATATAGTCTGCCAGAAGGACACTGAAAATGGCACAGGAAACAGGTTTTCACTCGAAGTGGATATGGAAATGGATAAATGGTTATTTTAGACTGTTGTACTTAACTATTAAGGACAGCATACACATACAAAATATACAAATTAAATTATATTGGACTATACTGTATACTGACACCTGTTGGTGCAGCTGCAAGAAGTTTCAGTTTTGTTTATTAGGCTTTTTTTTGGTCTTTTGCTCTCTTCATAACACAAAGCTATCATATGTCTTCAGAAGATTTAAAATTGTTGTTCACATTTAATTTAGCCAGTCAAGTAAATTAAGAATTATTTTCTTATTTACAATCAGGCCCTGGCACCCCAATATAGTTCAAAGCTCATATGGACAACTTTTATGGTACTTTTAAAAAGAATTTAAATGTATTTATTTATTATTTTATATTATTTCTTTCAATTAGTATCCCCTTTAATGGTTAACAGACAAAAGAATATGGGGACTAGCATTAAGGTTTGTGGTGACAAAATGTGAATTTTTTAGATAAGCAAACATCCATTTACTGGGCCATTGCTGAAGCCAAGCACATTTCAGTTAGCTAACAACAAACCGCCCACACGTTTGTGGGTAGTTCTAGTAGAACTTTTATTTTTTATGACTGTTGTTATATTTACTCCACTACTGCTTGTCCTGTGGTTAACTCTTGCAAGAAATCCAATCCAAATCCAGTCTCAACTCTCTGCTTAGTGTCAGTATAAATTATTTATAGGCTACAGACAAAAATACACTAAAAAGATTATGATCCTCTGGAAACGTATGAAAAAACATCCAGCAAAAACTTTATTAAAATTTATTTGCACAGAAATCATGCTGTTTTACTGTTTAGGATTTATTGTTTACTACTGTACAAAGCTTAAACATTTATCTAAGTAATTATGAGAAATTAAATGTAAAGTCCTTACATCACATGAACAGTGTAAGATTGACTTTGCGTCAATGGAAATTTAGAGACTAGACCTCCAGGAACTAAAATGCCACGATGGAAATAAAATAAAACTAAACACATTGAGAATATGTGTGGCTTAATTTAATGTGCAAACCCGGGGGAAACACAGCTGGGAGGCATGTGTTACACACTATACACACACACATTAGCAGGAATATATTGAGACCCAAACTAGACCAAAAAAGGGTAGTGAGAGGCTACAGACTGATTTGAAGCATAACAACAAAAAACAAAAAAGATGAGAATGTCAGAGCCTTCACTCTTTGAACACTAAAACCACACAAGATATGTTAAAGACATTCATAATCCATACTCAGCCACACCCACAAACAGATTTATACAGACATTGCACTACAGTCTCCAGTCTCAAAGTGGAAGAAGCTGAATGCAAAATTTTGAATAACTTAAGTCCACTAATTCTGAATGTAATACAGGCTGGAATTATAACTGACAGTGTTTCTTCCTTTACAACAGTTTTTTACTATAGTACTGTAGCCTGATGAACTTTTGTATGGACATTTTCCGATAGTTGTGTGTTTGTTTTCTACAATCACAGTATCACAATTATATGAAAACAGGGATAAATTAAATAGTTTTAATCTATTTTAATGCTACTTTTACCTTGGCTCCATGTGTATTCTAACTAGCGATTCTGTTGCCATTAAATATCATCACTGTGCAAACATATTGTTATGCAAAACATTTTGTATTAGGTGGATAATGGAATGCTACTGAAGTACATATTACATAATAATTTGGCATTCAAATATACCGCAAATACGGAAACAATTGATTTTGTGTTGAATGAGAGACCCAACATTGGTTTCAGTTTTGTTTAGCATAATTCGTTTTGTCTTGTCGTTTATATTGCTATAGCTTCTTATATTTTTAATGCTTGTTCTTTTGTAAATACTGTTAATTGAAAGGATTGTTATGGAGTGAAGGGAACTAAAGTAAAGAGTTGGACTTGTAACCCAAAGATCGCAGGTTCAAGTCTCAGTGCTGGCAGTTGTCGTCGGTGGGGGGGAGTGAATAAACAGCACTCTCTTCCATCCTCAATACCCATGGCTGAAGTGCCCTTGAGCAAGGCACTGAACCCCCAGTTGCTCCCTGGTCACTGGATATATAGCTGCCCACTGCTCCAGGGGTGTATTCACTTCTCACTGCTGTGTGTGTGGACTTGGATGGGTTAAATGCAGAGCACCAGCCCCACTCCGGACCTAGAGCCCAGCCCACCATCTCCCTGATGCAGGAAGTGAATGACTGAGCCCACTGCTGACAGAAAGATAGAGCTCTTAGAGAGATCTTAGTGACTGGGAATCTGATCTGGAAATCAAACTGCCCCCTCTCCTGTCTGTCTTCTCTGCTGGTCCCGTCCAGCTCTCCTCTGTCCTTGGTTTCCTCGTCCAGCCCTGAGGGGGCTTCTGATCCTCCAGTGCCCACTCCTAGAAAGTTTCCTCCAGGGCCTGCTCCTAGAATGTGCCCTTCATTGCCCGCTCCTCTGAAATTCCCACCTTCCCACCCGCTCCAGCCTTTTCCACTGTCATCTGGCAGCCCCTATGCTCACCCTCAGCCCACCACCTGTGCGCTGGATTTGCAGCAGGTCTGGCACTCTCCATTGGTGTCATGGCTGGAGGATCCCTTGTCTCGGCCTCCAGCCTCTGAGTCCCAGACTCCGCCTCAGCCCTTCGAACCAGCGGCTCCACCATGGCTCCTAGCTCCCTCCTCTCCACCGTGGCCCATCAGTCCACCAGCTCAGCCGGGCTCCCTCGACCCTCCGGCACAACTTTAATCTGTTGTCGACTATCCGCCGCCCTGGGACTCCACTCTTCTGGCTCCGCCTCGTCCTTCCATCCCTCAGGCTCTGTCAGGCTCCTCCTTCCCTCCAGCTCCACCTCAGTCCTCGGTCGCGCTGGCTCCACCATGGCCTTCTGGATCCCCACCCTCACCTCTGTCACCTCGGGGGTCTGTCCTCCACCTGAACCTTCTACTTGGCTCTTGGTTCCCGCCCAGCCCCCCCCCCCCCCCCCATGTTGTTCCATGGTGCAAGGTCGCACCTTCCGGGAGGGAGGAGCAGAGGTGTCAAGTAACGAAGAGTACAAATACTTCGTTACCTTACTTAAGTAGAAGGGAAGGGAAGTCGTGGCCTAATGGTTAGAGAGTCGGACTCCCAATCGAAAGGTTGTGAGTTTGAGTCCCGGGCCGGCAGGAATTGTGGGTGGGGGGAGTGCATGTACAGTTCTCTCTCCACCTTCAATACCATGACTTAGATGCCCTTGAGCAAGGCATCGAACCCCCAACTGCTCCCCGGGCGCCGCAGCATAAATGGCTGCCCACTGCTCCGGGTGTGTGCTCACAGTGTGTGTGTGTGTTCACTGCTCTGTGTGTGTGCACTTTGGATGGGTTAAATGCAGAGCACAAATTCTGAGTATGGGTCACCATACTTGGCTGAATGTCACTTCACTTTCAAATTTGGGGTATCTATACTAGAGTTATTATTTTTCAGCCGACTTTTTACTTCTACTCCTTACATTTTCACGCAATTATCTGTACTATCCGCCGCCCTGGGACTCCACTCTTCTGGCTCTGCCTCGTCCTTCCATCCCTCAGGCTCTGTCAGGCTCCTCCTTCCCTCCAGCTCCACCTCAGTCCTCGGTCGCGCTGGCTCCACCATGGCCTTCTGGATCCCCACCCTCATCTCTGTCACCATCTGCTCTGCCTTGGCCCTCCGGATCCTCTGTGTCACCCTGGCTCATTGGCTCTCAGTCTCCGCCTTGGGTTCCTCCTCCACCTGTTTCGCCGCCATTCGTCGGCCACCTGGAATCGTCAGCCCTTCCTCCACCATGGGTCCACCCTCCATCGGCTCCACTGTGGGCCACCATCATGGCTGTGACCTGGGTCCTGCCTGGCTCCTCCTGCTCCGGGTTCCTCCTGGCTCCTTCCTCCGCCGTGTCATCCCTGGCTCCAGCCTCTGTGGTCTCTGTCTGCTGGCTCCCTCTCGGGGGTCTGTCCTCCACCAGAACCTTCTACTTGGCTCTTGGTTCCCGCCCAGCCCCCCCCCCCCCCATGTTGTTCCATGGTGCAAGGTCGCACCTTCCGGGAGGGAGGAGCAGAGGTGTCAAGTAACGAAGAGTACAAATACTTCGTTACCTTACTTAAGTAGAAGGGAAGGGAAGTCGTGGCCTAATGGTTAGAGAGTCGGACTCCCAATCGAAAGGTTGTGAGTTTGAGTCCCGGGCCGGCAGGAATTGTGGGTGGGGGGAGTGCATGTACAGTTCTCTCTCCACCTTCAATACCATGACTTAGATGCCCTTGAGCAAGGCATCGAACCCCCAACTGCTCCCCGGGCGCCGCAGCATAAATGGCTGCCCACTGCTCCGGGTGTGTGCTCACAGTGTGTGTGTGTGTTCACTGCTCTGTGTGTGTGCACTTTGGATGGGTTAAATGCAGAGCACAAATTCTGAGTATGGGTCACCATACTTGGCTGAATGTCACTTCACTTTTTTCACTTTCAAATTTGGGGTATCTATACTAGAGTAATTATTTTTCAGCCGACTTTTTACTTCTACTCCTTACATTTTCACGCAATTATCTGTACTTGCTACTCCTTGAATTTTAAAAATAGCTTCGTTACTGCTATTTCATTTCGGCTTGTCACCATAAAAAAAAAAAAAAAAAAAAAAAACCTATCCAGATAAATCGCGCCATCCGGATGAAGTGAATTGAATTGTGGTTGGATGAGAAGTATAAACAAATACCATTCCGACACCCTATTGGTTTGTACATGATCCATCGCACCTGCACATGACACAAATCACATCACACTCCAGCAAGAACCAGTTTTGGGTTCGTTTATCAAAAAATATATTTCTTAAAAGTAGGGTTGGGTATGGAACCGGTATGCACCGAACCGAATAAGAGGAAGCAGATTTCGGTGCCTTTTAAATGCCTGCGATCGATTGAAATGTTTGTCCTGGTTCTCCGAAATGTACACATGAAGCACGGGCATCACTAGGCTTTTTTAGCGGGACTGTAGCATTTAGCTCCATAAACTGTACACAAATTCGCGATCGCCTCAGTCAGTCCCCTTAAATGTCATAAGAAACCGGCGTCAGACCGGTCTCCTCTCCATCTTACAGCCCGCTCTTCAATCCGCGGACCACGGTGGAGCAGCGCGAGCAGACTCAAACACAAACAAAGGACACAAGGTATGTGTTTATCGATAGATTGTTAGAATATCCGTATCTGTGCAGTTCTTTGTCATAAATACAGTTTACAAAAGGTCACGAAGGAGCAGTCGGTTTCTCATCTACTGTAAAGTTTTCGCTGCGTTCACCGCTCATCACACCCTTAACACATATGAACGAACACATACTTTAATTACACATTTAAATATACTTAATTTAATCATACGTACTTTATACATAGACTAGCTACTGTGCAAAAGTCTTACGCACGTTAGTATTTTCACTTAAAAGAATGGTGTTCGGCCAATTATTTATATATTTTGCTGTAGTGTGCCAGTATAAAATATCAGTTTACATTTCCAAACATTCATTTCGCCATTGCCAGACTGCTTGTGCATTCAAAATCGCACTAGATTATTATTAAAATGAATGGCAAACTGATATTTCTTACTGACACACTACAGCAAAAGATATTAATAACTGGCTTAAAACCCTTTTTTGGGGTAAAAATACTAATGTGCCTAAGACTTTTGCACAGTACTGTACTTTACAAACGACATTGTTGCTACTTTATAAAGAATAACCATACAGTAATTCACAGAACTGATTAAAGACAGTGACAGACAGCACTCATTTTAACTAAATATCAGAGAGATTGACAGGGATACAGTAGAAACATTATGTGTGATTTTGTATTAAATAATGACCCAGATTGTGAAATACATTTATTAGCCTTAGATTAAGGGAAGCACAACTTGGGAAATGAGAGCATCCAAGGTGAAAGCTTTGGATTTATTTTAAATATTTGTAATGTTCTTTAATGTTATCCATAGTTTTTTTGTGGCTCTTTTTTTTATGTATCGGTTCAGGCACAGTTTATGCACCGGTACGGTTTTAAAAGTATCGAAATGGCACTGGACCCTACTTAAAAGTTATTTATTTCTAAATTTCTAAAAGTTATTTATTTGGCTCATTTACCAAATGCGTGATTTCTCTTCATCCACCACAAATGAAGCTACTGTAGGTAGTTTGGTAGCGAGATGTTTTAATGAATTATCGTTTGCGATTGACGACACGATTGACAATGTTGTGATAAGTAGGCTATACCAACTTTGTAACTCGTTACCCCCCCACACTGGACATAGCAGATGTATGTAGCGTTTTAGATTTGATTAATCACTTGGATTAGTCATTCATTTTGACAGCACTATAATGTTTATTGTAAATAGACAACCATAGAAGAGTAATTGTTACTAAGCCTGCACCAATGTTCTTGTCCATTGCCCTCGCAGATTCCTGCAGCTAAGCTTGGATGTACATTTACATTCCATTAAAAGTTATTGATGACATGCCTCTGAAGTTTGACTTTTTGCACCATAACAATACTTATAGGCAACTAGTCATCATATCTCTAGTTCTTTAATGTATTTGCATTGTACTAAAGTGCGTTCATTTTCAATGGGCATATATGCGGCTGAAACAGGTAGCCTAGTGCATCCCTAATTAATATTACATTATAGTCATTATGGCCTATGGCCTTTAGAAAAATGTTTTTTTGAGGAGGTGGGGTAGTGTGGTGCAGCCTAAGCTTTTGTTCTTAATTAATGGCATTTTTTCCCCTTACATTACTTTTAATTTTATACTTTAAGTAGTTTTTTAAACCAGTACTTTTACACTTTTACTTGAGTAAAAAGCTTGAGTTGATACTTCAACTTCTACAAAAGTCTTTTTAAACCCTAGTATCTATACTTCTACTTGAGTAATTTGGATGTCAATACTTTTGACACCACTGGGGAGGAGTAATGTCATGCCCCTGGACTCATTAGGTTGTGTTTTCCCTCCATGTGTTCCATGTCCGATGGTTATTGTGTCATGTTCAGGTGTGTCTTGTAATCACCCTCATTAACGTTCCCTTTATAAGTTGCATTCTGTTCAGCGTTTGGTTGTCAGGTCTCGTCGACGTGTACGTGTGGTTCTGCCTCCTACCCTTGGATTAACCCTATGTGGATTATTAAAGACTTTGTATCATTATCATCACATGCCTTGTTTACGTGCTTCTCTTCCTTACCACACTGTGACAAAAACCTTCCATCCTATTTGACAAAATTACAGAAATTAAGTTAAAAATAAGTTAAACAAAATGCCTAACTTAACCAAAAAACATTTTCTGATCTTTTAGTAAACTCTTTTATTCAGATTCTTTCTAAAATTATAACAAGCGTATTCATTTAAATGTTACAGAGATCAAAAGGTACTGCAGAACAGGAACAACCCATCCTATTAATTATTCCACTGAACTACACTCTCGGTTCTTTCATTAAACTCTCACTCACATATCTCTACTGGTCTATTTTTGAAGGTATACTTTAAAACATTGTTTTTTTTTTTTAACCTTAACTTCTAATCCCTACTACAATGTTTTCACTGCTAGAATGTGTATTTGTAAAAAAAAAAAAAAAAAAAAAAAAAAAAACTTATTTTGTCAAATTGATGGAAAGCATTTTGGATTATTTGTAAATATTTGTTTAAAATTCTGTAAATTAAGGAACATTTTCAGTTAAGCAACCTTTGATAGCTTGTCGGGGGAAAAAAACATGGTGATGTATGGAGGCACAAGTCTGTATACGCAGTGAGAGACTGATGCTGTCCAGACACAAGACACAGCTCTTCAGGAGCGTAACGCCTCACGAGACTCCCAGAGTCAGTGCTGACGCACATGGGCAAAGAACACTGCTTCATAAATCAGACACTGGAGGGGAAGCAGACACACAGGCTGAGTATGAGAAGTGAGAAATTACACTAATCGGCCTTCTGTGAGTTTTCTTGCAGCATAAACTTACGTTAGATAACTGCTGTTTGTGTCTCTCATCATATTAAAACATACACAGTTCTATCAGATCCCAAATATAAGTTGTAAATAAACAATTTGGTAATTTAATTTGCGGGTAGCCATTTACTTCCATGGATTCATGCTGAAAAAAAGCCTAAGCTGATTGGCTGGTCTTAGCCGGTGTAAGTTGGAACTAGCTGGTCTCCATAGCCTGGCCAAGCTCAGTCAGCATGCGCTAAAGAAATGGCAGCACATATGGGTTATCAAATTGTTATAACCCACATTTTACTGATACATCTGGCCTAAAATTTTGTGCTGTCACCTTGTGCTGTTGACATTCTGAAACTGCATGATTTGTAAATTATGCTTGACGTGCCACATACTGTATAATACATTTATAATATATATAACTTTTTATTGTTTATTGTGTTAAAGGAAAAAGAGCTGTAACAATATTACTGGTCTAATCACATGCTACATCATCAAAGCTTCTGATGCCAGAAGCCATCATATGATGCCAGAGATCACAACAGCAAACCAAAGCAACAGCCCAAAACCACAAAGTACTCAAGACTCACCACCCTTTATATCCCTGCATTAATCTTTAAATGGCCAATAGCGATCACTAGACTGCTGTGCCCCATGTTTTGTAATTTTTTTTTATTTCTCCACAAAGACAAAAACAACTTTTTCACTTGCCCAAACTGAACTAAAATTGAACAAATGTTATCGTATCAATACCGGAATGGAAGTTAGTTTTATTTTCTTGGTTTCACATGTGAAACTTTAAGTGATATTTATTTTATAACTGTGCATAGCTTATTTATAATTTTATAGTTATTAGTAGACTAGTAAAGTCAAGCTTTACTACTATTGCTTACACATAGGGTTAAGGATTTTACTGCACTCTAAGTCAAATAAAACCTCAGCATCGTCACACAGAATTTGCGAAATATCATGAATGGAAAATTAAAACATGTGGCTTGCTTAGAAGAAGTGTGCTACTACTTTTCTAAGTGTGCTGAACTTATTTTTCGCCTGGCACATCATGAAACTAGGCACAAATCCACAGACTTACACTGAAGAAGGGACCCGAGACATAGGGGATTTAGACGTGGGCTCTTAAGACTTGGGCCAACTAGAGCCAAGATTTTTGCTCTATTTAAAACTGAATTACAGATACCTTTTTAAATTTTAATTTTAAAAGTTGATTTGGCACATTCCATAAATTTAAAATTAAATAAAATTTCACGATTGTGTGCAGAATTCCAATTCATCATCCTGTGTGGCCAATTCAGCTCAAATCTAGTGTATAAACTGAAAGGAAGCAAATTCTTAAACTCTGAATTTTGATGAACCACCTACAACACTCTCATAGTGAATTTTTGCAATGCCACCTAAAATATTATTCATACAATGTAAAGATCTAGCTTTATATTTCTGCACTAATTTCTGTCAGCATTTAATTATTTATTCATTTGCTAAGCAGATTCACTTATCCAGGAAGGTTGACAATTTTCAAATTTTCACTTGTGTTGCATCTTCCAGACATGAAGTGATCATGGCATAACTTTTAAAGTAAAATTTGCCTTCTGAATTTAAACTAAATTTCAGGTCATAAAAAAGAATGTAGAATTGTAATTTGAATTTAAACTTTTAAGGAAGTAGAATTAAAAAAAAAAAATTAACTACACTTTACACCAATATAGGTCATACACGATTTGTTTGTTTTCAGATTCACGCATGCTTACTGTACGACTTTTGTGCATCACCACAATCAGCTTTACCTGAATTGCAATCCTCATCTATCCAAACTTTACCAGTAAGATGCTGGTTATCCAGATGATAAATGTGGGATCTTTTGACGTTTCGTTCACTCTGTATTTCACACATAGTGAAGTGTGAGGCAAACAATCAAAGAATATGACAGAGCTCGTGTTTTAAAGTGAAACCCATTGGAATTAATAATTCACTAAAATCGCAACGCGAGTCTCTGTTCTCTCTGATGTAATCAGCCTAGTTTTCTTCAAATTAGCACTGTTTTGGAACAATTATTCGAACGCATTCCCTTACTGGATTATTGGACTGAAAACATTTCCTTAGTTTAGCAGCCTAAAATGATCTGATCACAAACAGAAGTGAAAGTGAATTAAAAGATTAGAATATAAATTGTGTAGTTATTCAGTAATTTTTCATTAAATTATTTTATTTTTACTACTGTGTGTAGATAGATAGATAGATAGATAGATAGATAGATAGATAGATAGATAGATAGATAGATAGATAGATAGATAGATAGATAGATAGATAGATAGATATAGGATTAATTAAATTGAATGTTTTGTCACAATAGTTAAATGAAATGTAACTATTGTGCAAAAGATTTATAGTACTGTTATGTATCGTGAAAAACACTACAAATAAAATATATTTAAAATAATAATATAATAGGTATGATTCATGAAATTTTAAAAGTTGATTTGGCACATTCCATAAATTTAAAATTAAATAAAATTTCACGATTGTGTGCAGAATTCCAATTCATCATCCTGTGTGGCCAATTCAGCTCAAATCTAGTGTATAAACTGAAAGGAAGCAAATTCTTAAACTCTGAATTTTGATGAACCACCTACAACACTCTCATAGTGAATTTTTGCAATGCCACCTAAAATATTATTCATACAATGTAAAGATCTAGCTTTATATTTCTGCATTAATTTCTGTCAGCATTTAATTATTTATTCATTTGCTAAGCAGATTCACTTATCCAGGAAGGTTGACAATTTTCAAATTTTCACTTGTGTTGCATCTTCCAGACATGAAGTGATCATGGCATAACTTGGAAAAATAAAAGATTCACGCAAAACAGCAGAGTTTGTTGCATCCCTTGCCAGTGGTTCTTGGAAAGAGTCAGATGGACATCAGTCCAAAACATTACTCTTGGGTTGGAAAATCACTTACTTAACACAGATGAAGCACAAGAATAGTTCGGATTCTGTAATTATTATTATTATTATTATTATTTACACAATGGGCAAAGAACACCAAAACAAGGAGAACTATGATCAAATGATGAGGGTGGTGATATGCAGACATAGGCGCTGATAATGTCTCTTACACAGCCCAGGCTGTCCTTGAAAACAAAGAGCATTTGTTCCTAATCAACATTTGAAACTCAAGCTAGCAACTATAAACTGTAGACAAGTGACATAGCGAAGATATGATACAAGAGTTAAGACATCAGACTTCACAGTAATGTGATCTTACAGGCACTCCCCTTTCAGTTTGTTCTTTTAAACAACACAATCATAGAAGTGCGTTTGTAATATCAACAAAGAATACATTTTGATAGCAATGTTTCCAAGATCCTGATAAATTGTTGCCTATGTATACTTTCTGATTTGAAATTAGATTTGAATATCCTGAAGCAGTAAATGAATAGTGTTACAGCATGTTTAGGCTTCAGATTTTGCTTCTATATAAACAAAATGGTGCAGCTGTAGAACAGAGTGAGACTGCCAAAAACATGAAAAAATGTACACATTTATGTAATTATGTAATGTATGTAATGTTTAAGTATAAAAGTGCCTGCAAAATGCACCATTTTAAATGCTTTACTGTTATCATAACAGCGTCTTATTTTTCATTTTCATGCGTTATCATGGCCACTGGGCTGTGTAGGGGAGGCTAGAATTGGTTAAATACAGGTGTGTCCAAAAAAGAAAATACCAATGTCAATCCAGTATCCAAACACATGTAAGAAAATCAATTGCAATTTAGTATGCAAATGTAACAAGGTGTTATCAACTAATTAAAAAATTGCCAAATTGTCCCAAACTGAACTGCATTATGCATCACTCTGTTTATTATAAGTTTATAGTACTTTAAAAGTTACATTTTTATTTTAGGCTGGTCTGCCTCAGTCGAGGAAGTTGTGGCCTAGTGGTTAGAGAGTTTGACTCCTAATCCTAGGGTTGTGGGTTCGAATCTCGGGCCGGCAATACCACGACTTAGGTGCCCTTGAGCAAGGCATTGAACCCCCAACTGCTCCCGGGTGCTGCAGCATAAATGGCTGCCCACTGCTCCAGGTGTGTGTTCACAGTGTGTGTGTGTGTTCACTGCTCTGTGTGTGCACTTTGGATGGGTTAAATGCAGAGCATGAATTCTGAGTATGGGTCACCATACTTGGCTGAATGTCATGTCACTTCACTTCACTCACTCACTCAGTTGTCTAACAGCACTCGTCAATGTCAATGGTATAGTCATATAGTCAAGTCAAGTCTGCTTTATTGTCAATGCTTCCACATGTACAGTACATACAGAGAATCGAAATTGCGTTACTCTCGGACCCCCAATGTCAATGGTCAATCAATCAAAGTAGGTGGGGTACTATATATATATATATATATATATATATATATATATATATACATAGTCAAGTGAATTCAAGTCTGCTTTATTGTCAATTCTTCCACATCTACAGTACATACATACAGAGAATCGAAATTGCGTTACTCTCAGATAACAGATAACATTAACATTAGAGCCTAAAAATCTAGATCAAATATAAAATGTTGATACAACTATACAATAAGGGAATGTATAAAATACATATAATAAAATTAAAAATAAAGTTAAATAAAGCAGCGCAAGGCACATGGCAGATAGAGTGCAAATCAATGAAGTGAACCACAGTGCAGATAAAAGATTTTTAGTGCAAAAAAAGCTTATTTAGTCCGATTAAAGTGACAAAGGGCTCAAGAGCAGTTATTTTATTTAACTCACTGATGAGGTAGTGGAATGACGTCAGTTCCATGCTAAATGAGGTAATGAGCAGACCAATGCTGCACAAAGTGACTGGTGCATGTCATCGTATATTAGTGGGGGGGGGGACCTGGGGATGTGGGATCTGGGGAGGGGTTATATTTCAATGGTGCTTGGGGCAGAAGAGGGGAGGGGGGGCAAGTTCGGGAGGGAGTTCAGCTTCCTGACAGCCTGGTGGATGAAGCTGTCCTTCAGTCTGCTGGTCCTGGCCTGTAGACGCCGCAGTCTCCTCCCTGATGGCAGCAGACTGAAGAAGCTGTTTGATGGGTGTGTGGGATCACCTGCGATGCAGAGGGCTTTACGGATGAGAGGGGTTCCGTAAATATCCTGCAGGGAGGTGAGAGAGACAACAATGATCTTCTCAGCTGGTCTCACTATGTGTTGCAGAGTCTTTCGGCAGGACGCATTGCAGGCGCCATACAACACAGTGATGCAGCTCGACAGGATGCTCTCGATGGTGCCTCTGTAGAAGGTGTACATGATGGGGGGCGGGGCTCTGGCTCTCCTCAGTTTGCAGAGGAAGTAGAGACGCTGTTGTGATTTCTTGGCCAGTGCTGCTGTGTTTTCAGTCCAGGGGAGGTCCTCTGTGATGTGCACACCCAGGAACTTGGTGCTGCTCACTCTCTCCACAGTCACACCGTTGATGGTCAAAGGGACGTGCTTAGTGTGCACTCTCCTGAAGTCAACAACAATCTCCTTAGTCTTCTCCACGTTCAGAGAGAGATTGTTTTCCCTGCACCACCCGGCCAGGCGGCTCACCTCGCTCCTGTAGTTTGTCTCATCTTTGTTGCTAATGAGACCCACACAGTCGTGTCATCTGCAAATTTAATGAAGAGGTTGGAGTTGTGTGACGGTGTGCAGTCATGGGTCAGTAGAGTGAGGAGGAGGGGGCTCAGCACACATCCTTGGGGGGCCCCAGTGTTCAGTGTGATGGTGCTGGATGTGTTTCTGCCGATCCGTACTGCCTGAGGTCTTCCCGTGAGAAAGTCGAGCAGCCAGTTGCACAGCAAAGTGTTGAGCCCCAGCTGGACCAGTTTGTAAATGAGCTGTTGAGAGATGATTATGTTGATGCTGAACTGAAGTCTATGAAAAGCATTGAACATTGTGACATATGAGTCCTTTTTGTCCAGATGTGTGAGTACTGAGTGGACGGCAGTGGAGATGGCATCATGGGTCGACCGGTTGGACCGATATGCAAACTGGAAGGGGTCCAGGGAGGGGTGGAGCGCAGACTTGATGTTGTGCATGACTAGCCGTTCAAAGCACTTCATGAGGATGGGAGTAAGTGCAATAGGACGGTAGTCATAGAAGCAGGATGGAGATGCCTTCTTCGGAACTGGAATGATGGTGGTAGTTTTGAAACATGTGGGAACAACAGCCTGACTCAGTGAGATGTTGAAAATGTCTGTGAAGACATCAGTGAGTTCTGCTGCGCAGTCTCTTGGTACACGCCCAGGGATGTTGTCAGGATCTGGAGCTTTGCATGCATTGATCCTGCTGAAGGACCTCATCACACTGTCTGGGGTCAACGTCATCACCTGGTCGCCGGGAGGAGGTGGAGTCTTCTGTGCAGTGGTGCTCAGGGAACTACACTAACCTTTTCCACTGGTGGCACTTGCGCTACTAACTTTTTCAGTTACTGGTGCAAAACATGATTTGGTAGCACAAATTATTTATAGGAAGCCGCTCTGGATAATAATGAACAATAATGAAACTGTATTGCATACAGATGTGCTTTTTATTTTACTTGCCATCTTTTAAACCACATGCCTTCTTGTTTTATTTCTTACAGTACACACAGTGCATTGCTCCGTCTTGGTATAACCCAGGGCCGTAGCTGGGGTTAGAGGGGCCCTGGTGCAGGTTGTACAGTGGGCCCTATCTGAAATTGTTTAATTTGTACTGTATGTTCGTTCTATTTATTTATTTGTGCTATTTACCCAATGGTTAAGTTTTTTTTAGGTTTGTAGGTGTCCAGAAACTAATTTAAAATAGCACTGCATAGTCTTAACTCTAAAATAAAATACAGTCAAACCAAAATGTATTCAGTCACCTTCAACATTTCTCATTATCACAGTTTATTTGCTATAGTTTAGAAATTGGTATTAAAATATGACAAGAACTCAAGAGTTAAACTGTCAGAACAAATTCATCTTGATAATGCCATATAACTTTGATAGAAAGATATGTAATGGAATCAACCAAATCTTCAGACAACTGTCAGTATGACAATATTAATACTTTGTTGAACAGTTACCAAGCAAGCAATGCTTAATTTTGTTCAGTCTGTGGTGTGAAAAGGTTGCATTAGCAATTAAAGAAAGAAACACTTAAGCAAAACATGGTCAAGTCCCTAATAAAAGATATATTTTTTAAATCAATTTCACTGGTAGTTTACAGTATGAAGAATTTTTGTGTACAATATTTCACAGATCAGTCTTCACAGTAATTCAGTCAAGAGCAGTGAGTGATTTACTTTCATTTTCATACATTAAAGACACTGACAGCAGAGCTAGTAAATTAGGCATGGTCACTTTAAGAGACAATGAACGCATCCGATGATACACATCCGATTTTTTCCTCAACCCTTTAATTTCACTTAAGACATACCACAGACTTTTTCGAACACACGTTCCAAGACGGGTATTTTGACATACTTTGTATGTATATGTTGTCGGTACAAAAGCAAGAAGACTTTGAGACGCATCTCTGCTTGTGCCCTGAACACCAGAACACTGCGGTGCTGAATTGAGCTCTTTCGCTTTTCGCTCTTTTTTTCTGTTTGTTTAAACTGCGATTTGTATTTGTTCATTCAGGTACAGGAGGACGCGAACGTCCTGAAGGAGAGCTCAGTTCAGTGTTGTTGTCTGTGAGCACGGCTCTCTAAAGCATCTTTGAATGCTTTAAACTCTTTTGAATGTTTAAATTGGCAAGCCAACTTGATGTGTTAAATGCTCGGAGCACATTATAAAACGTATTCTTAAAATACACATTTCTGTTTTAATAAATTATTATATTAAATCATAGCATAACACAAAACTAGGTACAAAAATAATCAGTGATACATTTGCTACCCCATAAAAATTAGGGTCGCAATGGCATTTCAAAAGGTCGCATATGTAGTACTCTGATGCTGTTTTGTTGCTCAAAGCGAGCAAAGAAAGCTCGTTCAGCAGAGAGATGTTGCTGTCACAGGTCCGTGGTGGGTGCTTGTAGTCCATAATGGTCTGTATCTCCTGCCACAGGTTCCTAGTGTCTCTGCTGTCGCTGAATTGATATCCTCCTGGAGTGCTGTCTCTTAGCCTCTCTGATGCCGCAGGACAGGTTGGCCCTGGCTGTTCTCAGGCCCACTTCATCTCAGTGATGGTTTTTGTGACTGTTACATAATCAATACACTTGGTGATGTAGGCAGTGACAGTCTCTGAGTACTCCTGGAGGTCAGTGGTGTTATTGCATGTGGCAGCCTGCTTAAACATTTCCCAGTCAGTTGTGTTGAAGCAGTCTTGAAGAACCTCTCACGATCCTTCTGGCCACACTTTTAACTGGTTTGGCGACTTTAATGAGCGGTCTGTATGCAGGCATTGGCATGACAGTGATGTGGTCTGAGGCTCTGAGGTGGGGGAGGGGGAGGGCTTTGTAAGCTCCTCTCTGTGTGGTGTAAACAAAGTCCAAAATGTTATTACCTTGTGTTGGAAAGTTAATGTGTTGGTTTATTTTTGGAAACACACTCTTTAAGTCAGCATGGTTGAAATCCCCAGCTATGATGAGAAAAGCATCGGGGTTGGCTGTCTGCTGCTCACTGATGTGCTGGTACAGTTCATTAAGTGTGTTGTTCCTGTTGCTGTTGGTGTTGATAGGGGGAATGTAAACCGAAATGAGCAGTATATTCCCTCGGCAGATAGAATGGCCGGCACTTAATAATCATAAACTCCACCAGGGATGAGCAGTGTTTGCAGATCACAACAGCATCGCGGCACCACGCGTCATTGATGTAAACACAAAGCCCGCCGCAGCGGGTTTTTCCTGCAGTGACGAGAACTCTGTCCGCTCGATAGCACGTCAGCTGGTCGAGCTGAATAGCGCCATCTGGAATGCTGTTGCTGAGCCATGTTTCCGTGAACACAAAAACACAGTCGTAACTTCAAATACAGTCCTCTGAGTTGAACGTAGTAATGAATGTAGTCCAGTTTATTGTCCAACGAGCCTACGTTAGCCAGTACGATGGTGGGTATAGATGGCTTGTGTGGGTTAACCATTAGCCTAGCCCAGATAGCTCCGCACTTACCCCTCTTCTGCTTCCTCTCACACTGCTTGTGGCGCCTCCGCTGTGGGTGAGATGCAGTAGTAGGGGTCGTTAGCGGGAGACTCTCATCGGGCGATAAAAAAAAATATCGCCGTTAATCTATTCTCAAAGTTGGGTTGAAAGCTGGGTCTATACTAGGCGAGCTATGATAAATTTCACCTTGATATTTTAGCGTGGATGTATGCCGAATTGAATTGCACTGTAGGGGGCAAGAATGAGTCTTTGAACCTGTGTGTATGCCATAGATTCTATAAAAACAGGTGTATGCCTACTGTGAAATTACCACATCAAACGTGACTTGCTAACATGGATACAGCTGATGCCGCCGGGTTTGCTTCAGGGAATTTTTCTTTTTTAAGAAGCTTCCCAATGGAAGCCTCGACAAGACGCACGCCTGTTTCACACATACTCCGTCTGCAGTGTGTATGCAGTCCGTGTGCGATTTGTATGTGGTGCTGAAGCAGCACGGACTCATACTCATTGTGCTTTCACACAGAACCCGTTTGCAGTCCGCTGCTCGGTACGTAAACGATCGCTGAACTGCTGCAGATGCACCGCTCCTGGAACGTACTGACGGGCCGCAACCGGGTGAACGCTGGAATCCCTTAACATGGGTGCATAAAAAAATATGAAACGCATACGCACTGCAGAAGGATTATGTGTGAAGGTTGTTTGCACCTTGTGCAATGTGGAATTAGTTTACAGCTTTCTCAAGCACTTTGTGATGCATTTTGGAAACAGGAGATGCACCACCTGGCTTGAGAAACCCGTTCTAAAAGACTTACTTTTAGGCATTATTTTATTTGGGTAGCACACATATTCTGAATGCCTTTGGCAGAATTCAAATGAGCCTGTAGGGAGGCCGACCAGTTAGGTGGAAAATGGAAATGACGTGCTGTACAAAAAGTTGATGCAAAATCCAAAAACGTTGTTTTATTGGAAGGTGCTATAATATTTGCAGTGCAAAAGAGAAAACAAAAATAAACAAAAACTGTACAAAAAGAAAAGAAAACAGCAACAATGTGCTAATTTTGGCTAAACCAAATGGCCCAAGTTTGCAACACTGCTCAGTATTAGAGTCCACAATCAGAACTGAACTTCTTTCAGCCATACAGCCTATTTATAGGCTGAAGCCCCGTCTATAGAGCATACCAGCTAGGTACAAATGTTTTAGTTTTCAATGATCAAATTAAATAATATGAACACCCAACACAACAATTAAACCTTGCAAACAGGTAAAAGAACAACCATTAACAGAGACAGAGCTTAACAACTAATTGGCAAAAGAAGGTTTTCCTAAATCCCATCTCCCTCTGACATCACACCAAAATAATATCTTCCACAGGAAGTGATGTGATATTGCTTTAAAAAGACAGATTGACCTGGATTATGGATTTGGTCGTACAGAGTGTGAACCTGGAAGTTTAACTGCAAAAAGGTCTGTGGAAAATATGTGAAAAAATAAAGGTAATTATCATCTGAATTATTAAGTGTCCTGGCATTCTGTTATTTTTAGAAAAATAATAGCAAACTTTAAGGAAAACTATCAAGAGTTGAAAACTATGACAAACACAGACGCAACAAACTTTAAAATAAATAAAACAACAACTCCATAAAACTTTCCTGAGGTGTACACAGATGTTAATAATGCCAGCAATCAGAGGTGGAAAGTAACGAATTACATTTACTCGCGTTACTGTAATTGAGTAGTTTTTTTGTGTACTAATACTTTTTAAAGTAATTTTTTTAATCTGTAATTTTACTTTTACTTAAGTATATTTTGATTGAAGTATTGTACTTCGCTACATTTTAAAACACATTAATTACTGAGTAAAAATAAAAAAAATAAAAAAAATAAATCGCTCCCTGGAAACTACGGCAGTAAATAATGGGCAGGAGGGCAAACTGGCGCTAAAATCACAAGAAAGATGCAGACGGACAAAACTGGCGTTAGTGGTGCAGACACCGCTGAAAACGAAACCCCGTCATATTCTGAAGTTGAACTCGAAGGAAATGAAGTGAACCCCTGGCCATATGTATGCTCTATTATGCAGTGTAAGCTGTACTTGCCTAGGAAGACCAAACTAGCAGCTTATAAAATCTCGACAAGACATCAACCCTTCGCAAGAATGTAAAGGTAAGATAAATAATTGCATCGTTGCATTGGTGGTTAAAATGAAGCTTTGACATTTTAGCAAGAGGTTTTGCACAAATTAGTCAAAAAGACAGTGGTGAGGAGTTTGCTATTTTTGTTATAATGATGTGCGCGCGCATTTATAGTGCGTTCTTTCACTGTGTGATTCAGTCTCCTAAAATGCATTTAGAATGATCACAAAATTGAAGATATAGGGGCAGAAAATTCACATAGTTATATAATTTCATATATTAAATCAAAATCACACAAAGAATGCCATCTTTTCCTCCAAAAATCATCATGAATATATACATACATATATATAACAGTTCAGTAAACAAGTTAATTAAGAGACTTGCGGTTTAGACACCATATTGTCTTTTTTAGCTCTATTTCTACAACAGAAAATAATTCCAAACACAGCCACCAAAGCACAGTTTTGCGTCTCTGAGCAACGTGACAGTGTTTCGTTCCTGAATGAATCAACTGTTTAAATGATTCGGTTCAATCGCAATGACTCACTTATTAACAGTGACTTGCTGACACATACTGGCCATTTTAATTTCACATTTAAAGTATCTTTTGATTTTTTTAAATAATTAATTTCTTATCAATTCAAATGAGTATTCAACATTTTATGTCTTGTATATCAAAACATTATTCATGCATTTGTAACTGCAGGTTAAATGCATTCTTGTCCTGCACTAAACAGTGTAATACAATCCGAATTCCGGAAAAGTTGGGACGTTTTTTAAATTTTAATAAAATGAAAACTAAAAGACTTTCAAATCACATGAGCCAATATTTTATTCACAATAGAACATAGATAACATAGCAAATGTTTAAACTGAGAAAGTTTACAATTTTATGCACAAAATGAGCTCATTTCAATTTTGATTTCTGGTACAGGTCTCAAAATAGTTGGGACGGGGCAGGTTTACCATGGTGTAGCATCTCCTTTTCTTTTCAAAACAGTTTGAAGACGTCTGGGCATTGAGGCTATGAGTTGCTGGAGTTTTGCTGTTGGAATTTGGTCCCATTCTTGCCTTATATAGATTTCCAGCTGCTGAAGAGTTCGTGGTCGTCTTTGACGTATTTTTCATTTAATGATGCGCCAAATGTTCTCTATAGGTGAAAGATCTGGACTGCAGGCAGGCCAGGTTAGCACCCGGACTACGACGAAGCCATGCTGTTGTTATAGCTGCAGTATGTGGTTTTGCATTGTCCTGCTGAAATAAACAAGGCTGTAACGATAACGACCTTCATATTCGGAAGAAGGAGGCGGGAAACGGCGGACAATCAACATGAAACTTTAATTACAAAAATAAACACAAAACAGCGCACCAGCCCCTCACGGCGCTCCCATGTCCCCCGGCCCCGCCCCACTCGTCACATACCCCCATCGCCCCTCGCAGGCCGGGGGGTACTCCCGAGACTGTGCTCTACTCCCTGCCCCCCCTCCCTCCGGGGGGGACCGCTCACGGGGACCTGCGGGAACCTGGGGGTAGGACAGGCGAGGCGAGAGAAAAGGAGATGGAAGGAGGAGCGACAGAGACGAGAGAGGGGAGAGAGGAGAAAAAAAAAAAAAATCCGGTTCCCAGACGCACCGCTGCTCGGCCCCTCCACCAGCTGGGTGATCTCCTCCACGGTGCCTGGCGGTGGCACTGGACGGCCCTCGGCGGACGGCACAACACTCCTCCGCCGCCCGGTGGACGGCGACGGCTCCTCCGGTTTTGGGCAGCCGGCAGGAGTCCCCCGTTCCCTGCTCCTCCCCGTTCCGGCGGATGGCAGCAGGCTCCGGCCACCTGGCGAACGGCACAGACTCCTCCGCTCCCTCACGGACGGCAGCCGCCCCTCCCTATCGTGGGCGGCCGGTAGCGAGCTCGCCCATCCCCGGCAACTCGCTCCAGCCCACCGCCTCGAGCGTCCATGGCGGCACACTCCTCGCCTGCTCGTTGGCACCGCGGATTCACCACAGCAGCGAGGGATCTTCAGCAGCGCGTCCCTCCTTCTCCCGGGCTTCGGCACCACTGTAACGATAAAACCTTTCATATTCATCCGGAAGAAGGAGGCGGGAACCGGCGGACAATCAAATTACATTTAATTATTCAAAATAAACACAAAACAGCGCACCAGCCCCTCACGGACGACTGGGGCGCACAAAATAAAACCAAAACACAACTAAAATCCCAGGCCTGGTCCTCTCTCGTCCTTCACTGTCGTCGCTCCAGTTTTATATCCTTCCATCTCCTCCGTGGGCCTCGAGACCGGCGGGACGAACAGGTGTAGCTCATCACTCCACCGGCCTCGCTCCCATGTCCCTCGGCCCCGCCCCACTCGTCACAAAGGCCTTCCCTGAAATAGACGTTGTTTGGAGGGAAGCATATGTTGCTCTAAAACCTTTATATACCTTTCAGCATTCACAGAGCCTTCCAAAACATGCAAGCTGCCCATACCGTATGCACTTATGCACCCCCATACCATCAGAGATGCTGGCTTTTGAACTGAACGCTGATAACATGCTGGAAGGTCTCCCTCCTCTTTAGCCCGGAGGACACGGCGTCCGTGATTTCCAACAAGAATGTCAAATTTGGACTCGTCTGACCATAAAACACTATTCCACTTTGAAATAGTCCATTTTAAATGAGCCTTGGCCCACAGGACACGACGGCGCTTCTGGACCATGTTCACATATGGCTTCCTTTTTGCATGATAGAGCTTTAGTTGGCATCTGCTGATGGCACGGCGGATTGTGTTTACCGACAGTGGTTTCTGAAAGTATTCCTGGGCCCATTTAGTAATGTCATTGACACAATCATGCCGATAAGTGATGCAGTGTCGTCTGAGAGCCCGAAGACCACGGGCATCCAATAAAGGTCTCCGGTCTCGTCCCTTACGCACAGAGATTTCTCCAGTTTCTCTGAATCTTTTGATGATGTTATGCACTGTAGATGATGAGATTTGCAAAGCCTTTGCAATTTGACGTTGAGGAACATTGTTTTTAAAGTTTTCCACAATTTTTTTACGCAGTCTTTCACAGATTGGAGAGCCTCTGCCCATCTTTACTTCTGAGAGACTCTGCTTCTCTAAGACAAAGCTTTTATAGCTAATCATGTTACAGACCTGATATCAATTAACTTAATTAATCACTAGATGTTCTCCCAGCTGAATCTTTTCAAAACTGCTTGCTTTTTTAGCCATTTGTTGCCCCGTGCCAACTTTTTTGAGACCTGTAGCAGGCATTAAATTTTAAATGAGCTAATTAAGTGGATAAAAGTGTAAAATTTCTCAGTTTAAACATTTGCTACGTTATCTATGTTCTATTGTGAATAAAATATTGGCTCATGTGATTTGAAATTCCTTTAGTTTTCATTTTATTAAAATTTAAAAAACGTCCCAACTTTTCCGGAATTCGGGTTGTACATCTAAATGCCACTTCCAATGACTCTTCTGTATTTTCTCTGCATTAAAAGATGAGTTTGTTGATACTGATTTGCCTGGTAACAGCCCAAATGTTTTATTATTCTAAATAACTTATTCCTTTAATTAGTTTGAGATTAATAGACCTATCCCAGGGGTGTCAAACTCAGTTCCTGGAGGGCCGTAGCCCTGCAGAGTTTAGTTCTAACCCTGCTCCAGCACACATATCATGTAGTTTTCAAATAAACCTAAATGATTAGATTAGCTGGATCAGGTGTGTTTAATTATGGTTATATCTAAACTGTGCAGGACTGTGGCCCTCCAGGAACTGAGTTTGACACCCTTGGCCTGTCCCATTTTTGACTCCCTCCCACTGTTAAAATGTAACTAAGTAATTTTTACTCTGAGTAAATTTTAAATGAGCTACTTTTTACTTTTACTTGAGTAGATTTTTAGACTGGTACTTTTACTTGTACTTAAGTAAAATTTCATTAATGTAATGGTACTTTTACTTGAGTAGAATATTTTTGTACTCTTTCCACCTCTGCCAGCAATGCACAGTATCAGTGAAATGGGTGTATGTTTTAAAGTCCAAGTTTATAGAGTCACCAGGCTAACCTGTGACAGAGCCATTTTAATCTACATTAAAAAAATGAATCTATGTCCACCACTAATATATATATATATATTAATATATAAAAAAAGAAGAAGGGTCTTAGTTTATTTGTAAAATTATTAAAAAATAAAGAAATAAACAACCGTTTATTGGAGGTCTCAGCCTCAGCGCACCGTGGAGGAAACGTGTAACTACGGGGTGTCTACCCACTGACTGACCGTTGAAAGGGACGTGGTAAGCAGCTATGGCCGCCACGTACACTTTTAAGGTGGAGTGAGTTAACCCCGCAGAGAGCCTAGCTTGGAGAAACTCAAGAATTGTCCCAACTGGGCAGTTAACAGGGTCAAGCTGGCAGTCTCTGCACCATGAGGTGAAGAGCTTCCACTTCAGGGCGTACAGTTTCCTCGTAGAGGGAGCTCTGGATTGGAGGAGGGTCTCAACAACCTCGAGAGAGATCAGATCTGCGAACAATACTCGGCCCGGCCAGAACGGGGCTACTAGCAACAGACAGACCCCGTCCTGGCGCACTCTCGCCAGAACTCCAAGGAGCAGAGCGATGGGGGGAAAGGCATACAGACGAAGCCTCTGCCAGGTCTGTGTCATGGGATCTAGTCCCAGGGGAGATGGGTGAACTAGAGAGAACCAGAGGGGACATTGCGATGTCTCCTGAGTCGCAAACAGGTCCACCTGGGCTTTGTCAAATATTTGCCATATCTGCTCCACCACCTCGGGGTGAAGCATCCATTCCCCGGGCCTCGGCCCCTGCCTCGACAGCATGTCTACTCCCACATTCAATCTCCCAGGAATATATACTGCTCTTAAAGAGAGGAGTTTGCCCTAGGACCACAGGAGGATCTGGTATACCAGCTTGTATAAGGGGCGTGAACGCAGGCCTCCCTGGTGATTGATATAAGAGACCACTGATGTTTTGTAAGTGCGCACCAACACATGGCGGCCTCTCAGGTCTGGGAGGAAACATCTCAATGCTCGATACACAGCTAGCATTTCTAGACAATTGATGTGCCATGTCAGATGGTGAACGCTTCACAGACCATGTGCAGGGTGGCCACTCATGACCAGACCCCAACCGGTGAGGGACGCGTCTGTCACTAGCGTTACATGGTGACCAAGAGCTCCCAGCACTGGGCCCTGATTCAAGAACCAAGGTTTCTTCCATATGTCTAAGGCACGAAGGCATCGCCACGTGACCTTGATAGTTCGTAATGGATTCCCCCTCTGGGAAAATCCCTTGGTCTTGAGCCACCACCGTAGGGGTCTCATGTGCAGGAGCCCAAAAGGTATCACGTTGGACGCAGCTGCCATAAGCCCTAACAGTCTCTGAAACTGTTGGACAGTGAGTGACTGGCCTTCTCTGACTCTCTTGACTGAGGTAAGGATTG
Source organism: Carassius carassius (assembly GCF_963082965.1). Taxonomy (NCBI): domain Eukaryota; kingdom Metazoa; phylum Chordata; class Actinopteri; order Cypriniformes; family Cyprinidae; genus Carassius; species Carassius carassius. Next base: position 25,576,030 of record NC_081784.1, read on the forward strand.
ACTTGATCAGAGCAGGAGACAGACATGCCTGCATCGTGGTCGAATCCCACACTACGCCTAGATAGGTGGTTCTCTGAACTGGAGAAAGTACACTCTTCTTGGCATTCAGTCTCAAACCCAGCTCCCCCATATGTGCGAGAACGACGTCAAATGCTCGATGTCAAAACGCCAACTGCTCTGATTGAGCTAAAATCAACCAATTGTCGATGTAGTTCAGAATGCAGATGCCATGCATACGGAGGGGAACCAGAGCCGCATCTACACATTTTGAAAACGTGCAGGGTGAGAGTGCAAGGCCGAAGGGAAGTACTCGATATTGGTAGGCTTTGCCCCCGAAAGCGAAACTCAGAAACTTCCTGTGTTGCGGAAGGATGGATATATGGAAGTATAGCATCTTTGAGATCTATTGTGACAAACCAGTTCTCGGATCTGATTTGAGCTACAACCTGTTTGAGCATTTTGAACTTCAGTGACATTACTGAGAGATGTAGATGACGTAAGTCTAAGATCGGACGCAACCCCCCATCCTTCTTTGGAACTACGAAATACTGGCTGTAAAACCCGTAGGGTATTCACTTCTTGTTCCATCACCAGAGCCTGCTGGGGGCCGACTACTGTCGGTGTAACCCCATTGAATGTCGGCGGTGGATGGCCGAACTGAATGCGATAGCCTCTTTCTACTGTGTGCAGGACCCATTGAGATACCAATGGCAGTAGTTTCCACGCTGCTAAATAATGTACTAAGGGAATCAGTCTCTCAAAACTGACCTCTGGTGTAAGAGGCCCCCGAAAGGTGTGGCGAGCGTCCCAGCTCCACTACGCTCGCGGCGGAAATAACTGGGAGTAGCGCTGGCTGGAGACCGCTGTACCCTGAAACTCTGGCAGGGTTGGCAGACCGGCCTTCAGAGGGCACTGTGAGATGGGCACCGTATAATGAGGTGGACACCGCTCTACCCCAGTAGGGGCTGCACTCTGTGACACTGTGCCGCTGGCGTCAGGACCTCTTTGTCGAGGACTTCCTTGCTTCGATAATTGCCCGAAGATCTGATTTGGGCCTGGAAGTCCCCGACTCAGAGCGTTGCTGAGACCCTCGGTCCCGACGTGGGGGAGCATGAGCGGCGACACTCTGCTTTTGAGCCTCACGGTATGAGGAGCTGGTTTGTGGCGTGGGTATCTCCCGCCCAGATAACCCACGAGAGCGACGAGTGAGGAAACTCTGGAATGCCGCCACCTGCTTGCGCGCCTCCTGGAACCTGTCGACGACAGTATTGACTGTGTCACCGAACAGGCCCGAGGACTGAAGCGGGGCGTCCAGGAGGCAGACCCTGTCCCGTTCTCTTATTTGAGACAGGGTCAGCCACAAATGCCTCTCTGCGGCCACCAAGGCTGCCATAGACCGCCCAATCGCGCGAGCGGTCTCTCTGATGGCGATCTGGCTATCTCTTCATGGAGATCGGGAAAGAAAGGAATGCTCCGGGATGGAGGTGGTTGCCTCGCCCGCAGAAAGCGTTCATCTAGCTTACTTTTCTGCGGCTCAGACTGTTTCTCGGCGAGCCAATTGATCTTTAATTTATCTACTGCACAAGTAACCAACTCCTACAGCTCCTCATACTGTGGCGAAAGGGGTGGCGAATCCCTACTAATTGTCTCCACATCCACCTCATCGAATGGCACGGTGGATTGTGTTCACTGACAATGTTTTCTGCAAGTATTCCTGAGCCCATGTTGTGATTTCCATTACAGTAGCATTCCTGTATGTGATGCAGTGCCGTCTAAGGGCCGAAGATCACTGGCATCCAGTGTGGTTTTCCAGCCTTGACCAGCCTTTACGCACAGAGATTGTTCCAGATTCTCTGAATCTATAGATGATATTATGCACTGTAGATGATGATAACTTCAAACTCTTTGCAATTTTTCTCGGAGAAACTCCTTTCTGATATTGCTCCACTATTTTTCGGCGCAGCATTGGGGGAATTGGTGATCCTCTGCCCATCTTGACTTCTGAGAGACACTGCCACTCTGAGAGGCTCTTTTTATACCCAACCATGTTGACCTAATAAGTTGCAAATTGGTCGTCCAGCTGTTCCTTATATGTACATTTAACTTTTCCGGCCTCTTATTGCAACCTGTCCCAACTTTATTGGAATGTGTAGCTCTCATGAAATCCAAAATGTCTCACTTTCAACATTTGATATGTTATCTATATTGTATTGTGAATAAAACATAAGTTTATGAAATTTGTAAATTATTCTATTCCTTTTTTACTCACAATTTATACAGTGTCCCAACTTTCTTGGTATCGGGATTGTAATATTTTAAGTAGTGGTGGGCCGTTATCGGCGTTAACGTGCTGCATTAACGTGAGACTCTTATCGGGCGATAAAAAAAAATATCGCCATTAATCTATTCTCAAAGTTGGGTTGGGAGCTGGGTCTATACTAAGCAAGCTATGATGACTTTCACCTTGATATTTTATATAACCGACTGGCTGAGGCCCGCCTAAAAAAGATGGTCAGGACAGTTGACGGGCCACTGCTGCGCATCATCACGAAAGTGTATCTTTTTCATGTGTTTTTAAGACTTACCGCTTGTTGATTTAAACATTAAAGCATCCAAAAACAAGACGCGGAAAAGCTGAACAGAGTAGCTGGTTACTTGCGCGCTGTGTTCGGTGCGCACGAGAGAGATCGAGAGCCGCGTATCACGGACAGCGACACTGAACCGAGCTCTCTTCTGCGAAGTTCTCCTCGAATTTGTCATGATCCTGGCTCTTTCTTTCTCCCTCCCTTTTCACACAGATTCATTCACTCTTCCTCTCCTATTTCGCACTCACCTTTCCTCCGCTCTGTTAGTCTCCTTCAGTTGCTCTTCACTGCGCTACTCTTTGCGCTTGGCTTCCCGCACCTGTTCCACCTTCTCCCTTGATTAGCACTCCTACTTCTCCTCCTTACCTTCCTTGCCAGATTATTCCTCTATTCTCGCTAACGTTCCATGTCTTCTCCCCTGTCGTGTCTTATTCCTAGTCCTGTCTGGTTGGGGATTGCTGCATCGCTGGTTGTCTGTCCTGCATTTACCATTGTGTCTGCCTGTGCTCAGTGCGCTTACCTCTCGAAGCTGTCTGTGCCCGTGTCCCTACGGCGTGGTCAAAAGAGGAGTGAGAGTCTAGAAGTATTGCTGCTGCTCGTCAACGGATCTGCCTGTTTCCTCTACGGTGTTGCTGCGGAGCTGTCCACCGTACTGATACCGCCTGGGCGGTCTGTGGTTTTTTGCTTTTCTATTTTTGAACTAGTGAAAGTTTTGGTTCCATTTTTTTCCCTTTGGGAGGTTTTTTTCGTTTCTACTAGAACTCTTTCAAGCTCCTGTGTTTTGTTATTAAAAGACTATATCTGCTCCGCGAATTGCTCTCACTGGTCCTCTTTCATCACAACAGAATTACTTTGTAGTTTTAACATTCAAACCAAAAATTATTCAGACACCAGATATAATTTTTGATATATATAGCAAAACTGTAATAATGTGAGAAATGTTGAAGGAGTCTAAATAAATGTAGCTTTGATTGTATATTTCATTTTTACATTGAAGACTATCCAGTGCTATTTTACATTTAATTATTTGGTTTCTTTACCTTGACACCTACAATCTGAAAAAAAAAATGTAAACATTGTGTTAATAGCAAAAATAAATAAAAATAAACGAACATACAAATGAAACAATTTCAAAAAGGGCCCTCTGCAGTGCGTATGCAGTCCATGTGCGTTACGTATGTGGTGCAGCACGGACTCGATGTGCTTTCACACAGGACGCGTTTGCAGTCCGCTACTCGGTACATAAATGATCGCTGCACTGCTGCAGACGCAACTCTCCTGGAATGCAACTGGAATCCATAAACATGGGTGCGTAAAAAAATATGCAACACATACGCACTGCAGACGGATTAATCGATTAATCGATGCAGATAGATTAATCTAGATTAATTTCAAGATCACAGTGAGATTAATCTAGATTTAAAAAATTTATCTACGCCCACCACTAATTTTAAGTATTTCAGAGAGGTTTGGTTTCAAGTATAATTTGTTTGAAGTAATCATGCTTTTTGTATCATTATCTAGTGTAATAAGTGTTAAAGATAAATCCCTACTCATGTTTGTACTAGCTACTATATACAGGCCAACAGGGCACCATACAGACTTTATCAAAGAATTTGCTGATTTTCTATCTGAGCTAGTGCTGGCTAAAAATAAAGTCTTAATTGTTGGCGAATTTAATTTCCATGTAGATAATGATAAAAATGCATTGGAATCAGCATTTATAGACATTCTAAATTCTATTGGGATTTGAAAACATGTGTAAGGACATATTGTCATAATCATACTTTAGATTTAATAACTATAACATGGAATTTATGTTAATGGCAATTCTGCAGCACAAAGTGATGATATCTTAGATCATTATCTGGTCTTGTGCATAGTCCATATAGCTAAAGCTGCAAATTCAACTCCTTGTTACAAATATAGCAGAACTTTCAATTCTAAAACAAATGACTGCTTTGTAAATAATCTTCCTGATTTGTCTCAAATTTGTTCAGCATATCCAATAGATCAGAAAAATTGAATGGTGTTGTAACAGAAATTATTGACCAGTGGCGGCTCCAGGTTTTTTGTTTGGGGTGCTAAGAGGGGGCTTAACAGTTCAGAGGGGGTGCTAAAAAACATTTAAATTGAGTGAAAGTAATGAATGCCTTTAAGCTTCAGCTATCTAAATAGCATGCAATTTCAGCCACCTTGTGCTTTTTAGATAGCATATAGCAGCTTCGAAAAAGCTGTGATAAACTTCTTATGTGCCACTATTATTAGTCATATAACTGTAACGCTAACTGTCAAATATGACACTTACAAATTAATACAATTTATGAACACACATAGAAAAGAGAGAAATTTTTTTCTTTTTTAAATTTTATTTGTATTTGTATTTTTTACACATATCCATTTAGTCATTTTTACTGACCATCAAGTGTCAGTCATTCTCAGCGCCAACTGGCAGGAAACCATGGTAAATTCCATTTTTACAATAGATAAAGTGCCGAAAATTCATACAGCTATTTCCACACAGTGGCATAGAGGATGGGCACGCAGGGCATGCAATTCAGTGGGGCCCTGCAATAACCTTCCTGTGATGAGATGCGACATATCATGTGTCGACGATAGTCAGAGATATTGTCAAAGCAAAGCATCAAATATTGGCAATATTATGAGGATTTAGCAAGTAAAATTAATGTAGGCCTGTTATATTCTTCTACTTATTAGGGCTATTATTATTATTAGGTTGTTATTATTAAATTACATGAAATTATTAACTTCACAATAATTTCAAAGTGCATCAACGCATGATGCGCTGTGAAAATAATTTAAACAATTAATTTATATTAATTATATTAATTGAATTATAGACCTATAATTAACATTGTTGGCACTGCAGTCATTAATGAAAATTAAGAGCAGCTTTATTTCATGCACATATTTTCAAAAACAACCTGTTTAAATGTGAAATACGTTTCTTCTCATGTTTTTCACTATACAAAAGAAATATTAAGGGAATAATTTAAGACAGCTATAAACCATCACCAGCCTTTGTTGAAGAAATTTTGTTTCTGGTTGTCTCAGAGAATATGCACCATTAATGCAGCATTAGAAATCTCAGTAAAAAAAAAATATTTTTTTTTACTTTCACTTTCTCTAGTGAATTGACTGATATTCACCGACATAACTCTTGCGCACAGTTTGTGTGTTCCTTGCTTGTGTTGCTTGATCCCTACCCAGTAATATCAATTGTTTACAGGCCACATATTAGGCCATTTTTATTTAATTTTTTGTGGTTGTTGTTGCTGTTGTTTATTATTTTTTATGTCTATTTGTACAACCCGAATTCCGGAAAAGTTGGGACGTTTTTTAAATTTTAATAAAATGAAAACTAAAGGAATTTCAAATCACATGAGCCAATATTTTATTCACCATAGAACATAGATAACGTACCAAATGTTTAAACTGAGAAATTTTACACTTTTATCCACTTAATTAGCTCATTTAAAATTTAATGCCTGCTACAGGTCTCAAAAAAGTTGCCACGGGGGCAACAAATGGCTAAAAAAGCAAGCAGTTTTGAAAAGATTCAGCTGGGAGAACATCTAGTGATTAATTAAGTTAATTGATATCAGGTCTGTAACATGATTAGCTATAAAAGCTTTGTCTTAGAGAAGCAGAGTCTCTCAGAAGTAAAGATGGGCAGATGCTCTCCAATCTGTGAAAGACTGCGTAAAAAATTGTGGAAAACTTTAAAAACAATGTTCCTCAACTTCAAATTGCAAAGGCTTTGCAAATCTCATCATCTACAGTGCATAACATCATCAAAAGATTCAGAGAAACTGGAGAAATCTCTGTGCGTAAGGGACAAGGCCGGAGACCTTTATTGGATGCCCGTGGTCTTCGGGCTCTCAGACGACACTGCATCACTCTTCGGAATGATTGTGTCAATGACATTACTAAATGGGCCCAGGAATACTTTCAGAAACCACTGTCGGTAAACACAATCCGCCGTGCCATCAGCAGATGCCAACTAAAGCTCTATCATGCAAAAAGGAAGCCATATGTGAACATGGTCCAGAAGCGCCGTCGTGTCCTGTGGGCCAAGGCTCATTTAAAATGGACTATTTCAAAGTGGAATAGTGTTTTATGGTCAGACGAGTCCAAATTTGACATTCTTGTTGGAAATCACGGACGCCGTGTCCTCCGGGCTAAAGAGGAGGGAGACCTTCCAGCATGTTATCAGCGTTCAGTTCAAAAGCCAGCATCTCTGATGGTATGGGGGTGCATAAGTGCATCCGGTATGGGCAGCTTGCATGTTTTGGAAGGCTCTGTGAATGCTGAAAGGTATATAAAGGTTTTAGAGCAACATATGCTTCCCTCCAAACAACGACTATTTCAGGGAAGGCCTTGTTTATTTCAGCAGGACAATGCAAAACCACATACTGCAGCTATAACAACAGCATGGCTTCGTCGTAGAAGAGTCCGGGTGCTAACCTGGCCTGCCTGCAGTCCAGATCTTTCACCTATAGAGAACATTTGGCGCATCATTAAACGAAAAATACGTCAAAGACGACCACGAACTCTTCAGCAGCTGGAAATCTATATGAGGCAAGAATGGGACCAAATTCCAACAGCAAAACTCCAGCAACTCATAGCCTCAATGCCCAGACGTCTTCAAACTGTTTTGAAAAGAAAAGGAGATGCTACACCATGGTAAACATGCCCCGTCCCAACTATTTTGAGACCTGTAGCAGAAATCAAAATTGAAATGAGCTCATTTTGTGCATAAAATTGTAAACTTTCTCAGTTTAAACATTTGCTATATTATCTATGTTCTATTGTGAATAAAATATTGGCTCATGTGATTTGAAGGTCTTTTAGTTTTCATTTTATTAAAATTTAAAAAACCTCCCAACTTTTCCGGAATTTGGGTTGTAAATATTAATGAAAGATTAATGAAAGTGACACCAAAAAAACAGGAACATCATTAGGAAATCCTTGTGAGTGCTGTACATGGGATAAGCAAGTTTCTGATGGCGCTATAGACCCATCATGCCCTGCCCTAGCATCGGAACTGCTATTAACTCTTTTCTTGTCTTTTCTAGCACTTTAGATACGCTTGCTCCTTTATGCTTAAAGAATATTACATTTACATTACATTTACATGTATTTATTTAGCAGACACTTTTATCCAAAGCAACTTACAAATGAGGAAAGTGGAAGCAATCAAAAACAACAAAAAGAGCAATGATATGTAAGTGCTATGACAAGTCTCAGTTAGCTTAACACAGTACATGTAGCTTTTAAATAATATAAGAAATAAAAAGAAAACAGATAGAATAGAAAAAGAATAGAGCAAGCTAGTGTTAAAGGTCTATACACACACACACACACACACACACACACATAATTGCATAATAAATTAAAAGAAAATAAAATACAAAAATATTAGAAAGGTAGTTAGATTTTTTTTTTTTTAAGAATAGAATTAGAATAGTGAGTGTTATAGTTAGAGGATCAAATAAAGGTGGAAGAGATGGGTTTTAAGCCGATTCTTGATGATGGCTAAGGACTCAGATGCTCGGATTGAGTTGGGGAGATCATTCCACCAGGAGGGAACATTTAATTTAAAAGTCCGTAAAAGTGACTTTGTGCTTCTTTGGGATGGCACAATCAAGCGGCGTTCACTTGCAGAACAGAAGCTTCTAGAGGGCACATAAGTCTGAAGTAATAAATTTAAAAGCTATTGGTAGCCAGTGCAAATTGATAAACAGAGGTGTGACGTGTATTCTTTTTGGCTCATTAAAAATTAATCTTGCTGCCAAGTTCTGGATTAATTGTAAAGGTTTGATAGAACTGGCTGGAAGACCTGCCATAAGAGCATTGCAATAGTCCAGCCTGGACAGAACAAGAGCTTGAAAAAGGTGTTGTGCAGCATGATTACGGAAACATTCCGACACCGTGGTACAATGATCACACTTGGGTCCTAAAGAGAGCAGCCCGGAAAATGGAGCACAGCTGGAAGAAAACAAAACTAGAGGTATTTTGTATTGTATGGTGGGAAAATACTTCTACAGAAAATCTTCTACAGAAAATCCTTAAAAACTGCTAAATATGCTTACTAGATAATATTATAACCATGAAACCATCAGCTACAGTATCCCATTAGACAGTGCACTATAGATTCCCTGAGGAACAATTCCACTCATTCTCTGTTATATATTCTCTGTTGTATAAACTTATTAAATAACGTAAACCAACCAACAATGTGTATGTTAGACCCTATAGGCTACCATCTAAGCTACTGAAAGAGGTGCTTCCAGAAGTCATAGATCCTCTTCTGAATATTATTAATTCATCAATATCATAAGGATATGTTCCCAAAACCTTCAAACTGGCTGTTATTTAGCCTCTCATAAAAAATAAATTAATAAAAAAAAAAACACTACTTGATCCTGGAGAATTAGTTAATTACAGACCTATCTCAAATCTCCCTTTTCTGTCAGATACAAAAGGCAGTCTCCTCACGACTATGTTCTTTCTTACAGAAAAAAATAAAAATAAAATAAAAAATACAAATTGTATCTGTGAGGATTTACAGGAAAGATTTAGACCATATCATAGCACTGTGACTGCTCTTATCAGAGTTACAAATAATCTGCTCTAATCACCTGATTGTGGTTGTATCTCTCTATAAGTGCTACTGGATCTTAGTGCTGTATTTGACACTATTGACCACGACATTCTTTTGAATAAACTAGAAAACTGTGTTGGCAATAGTGGAATTGCATTGGCATTGTTCAAATCATACTTAGCTGACCGTCATCAATTCGTAAAAGAGGCTTCATATTATTACAAGTGTAGTATGGAGTACCACAAGGCTCAGGACCAAAAACCTCTGAATGTAATCATCTAGAACAGTGGTTCCCAACCTTTTTCAACTCGCGGCCCACACAACCAAACACATATGTTCGAAAAAAAATTTACTGACCCCGCTATTGTTGGGTTAATAACTTAGGACTCAGAAGCTAGATTGTTAACTGTATTTATTGAATGAACTAGGGATGTGCGATATGAAAAAAAAAAAAAAACTCGCGATTTCTTTGATCAATTTTGCGATTTCGATTTTAATCACAATTTTTTGACATGCACAGATATGTTTTACAGTCATAAATGCATTCAGGATGAATTTGAAACATATTTCCAAAAGAAAACCAATTAGAGCCTTATCAAAAAGTTGTAATGTCTCTAGAACAGACATAAGTCAAAATAATCACTTTAGAAAAGGTGTAACAAAATTTCTAGACTTATGGCAAAAAAAATAAAAATAAAAAAATCCCGTGTCCAGGGACTTTTTTTCTTTTTTGCCATGGATTGTTCATAGAGCTCATTAACTGTAGCAGTGCCTCAGTTGTTGAAATAGATTTGTTATACATTATACAGGTTAACACGTATTCCGTTTGCAGTGTGTATACAGTATGTGCGCGGTGCAGAATCAGCAGCGAGAGCGCATTATTATAACGCTAAAGCACATTAAAATAACACACGAGCGCGAATCTCTCTGTTCGCACACAGATTTTCTTTGCTTTGTCACAAAACCAGATGTGCTTGCTCAGATACACGCTGCTCTCGCCCGGAGAGTGTGCGCACTTAAAACATGTCTCCTCTCACTTAAACTGCGTCCTGTGCGCTCACAACTTTCTCTATGCTCATGTGCTAGATATTAATTATTTTTTGCACGTTTTTATTTCTAGCCTTTTACCGCGTGCAGTGTGAACGCTTTAAACCGTTAACATGGGCTCGGAAAAAAGGCGCATCACAGACAGTGTGTGAACCTGGAGTAGACATTTGCCCAGTCTGTTCTGTTCTCGCGCTAGGGGTGTTGCATTCTGATTGGTTCAGATAGCATACAGCGGGAGGTCAGGGCCGCGGAAAATCGTGCTATAAATTTAGGAGATTTAAATCAAATCGTGATTTTATGATGATTTCTATTAATCGCACAGCCCTAGAATGAACTGGCAATGAACGAAAAATCACTCGGACTGGCACCGCTCAGCAAAACGGGAAAACCAGATCCAGGCAGAGCTCGGCAGTGGGTAGACAGTCAGCGGAGCAAGCAGTCAGGAGGGAGCATGTTGACAGACCTTGTTGACAGCCATGTGCATGTTTGAATTTGTTGTTCTATAGCATATGCAGCAAAAATATAGGTTTATTCTTAAACCAATCAGTGAGCTCGAACAGTGGAAGCATAGTTACCGTTTAATATTTATTTATTGTTATTTAATTATATATATTAAATGATTTTATTATGTTATGACTTAAACATTTTTACATATATTAACAAAATGATTATTTATTTTAATAGTAATTGGCGGCCCACCTGCAATACCACCGCGACCCACTAGGGGGCTGCGACCCACAGGTTGAAAACCACTGATCTAGAACACTGTCTAACACTTGAAGGCTGTGCTGTCAATTATTTATCATTAGTTAGGAATCTGTTTGATAGTGATCTTTCCTTTGAAAGTCACGTTTCTTGCATTAACAAAAATAAAAAAACTTTATTCCATCTAAAAATATATCTAAATTACGACCTATTCTCTCAATGTCAAATGCAGAAACGTAGATTCATGTGTTCATGACACAAGGTTACAGTAGATTATTGTAATGCTTTATCGGGTGGTTGCTTTGCGTGCTTAATAAACAAACTCCAGCTGGTTCAAAATGCAACAGCTACATTTCTTACTAGAACCAGGAAATATGACCTCAGTACTTGAGCGAGCTCTTATCACATTAAAGTCCTTCACTTCCCCTGCAATCTCAAAACTCTGGTCATTTGATAATACCTACAATATCAAAGTCAGCTGTGCTAGGCAGATCCTTTTTCCTATTTAGTGCCCAAACTCTGGAATCTACCTAGCACTGTTCAGGAGGCAGACACATTCTGCCAGTTTAAATCTAGATTAACAAACCATCTTCACATTTCTATAATTAAAATCCATTTAAGGATCTTTAGGCTACATTAATTAGGTCAGCCGGGAACAGGGAACACTTACCATAACAGCTGATGTACTGGCTACACCATAAGAAGAATGGCATCTATGCTAATATAAGTCTGTTTCATTCTTATTCTGAGGTCACTGTAGCCATCCCAGATCCAGTCCGTATCCAGTTCAGATCATCTACAGATGACCTCTACAGCCCTGAATATCAGTAGAGACCATGCCAACTAGATTAACCCAGGAGACAGATACCCAGTGAAGACCTCATCGCCTCAACAGCCATCGGCACAAGACCATGAGAACCTCTCCACAACCTGACCTGTGCTGCAGCCTGGAATTAAAACACACCATGCTGGTTTCATCTTGCCTGAGTTGAACTAGCCACCCAACTGAGCCTAGTTTCGCCCGGTTCTCTTACGAGAGCTCTCTCGTACTGCGTCTTAGCTAAGACGCTACGGAAAAAAGTCTCTTTTCACGAAATACTGAAGCAAAAAATTATCCTTAATTTTGTATTTTTGTAAAGCGCATTTGCAGCAGTACACAGCCATAGGCGAGACGGCTCGCTCGCTCACTGGCTTGTTCTGCGGCAACTGCACAGCCTATCGAGCGCAGGCTGATGCAACATCAGACCAATAAGGGCGCTTCGCGCCCTTCTTGCCACTTCCCGCCGAAACGGGTGTGGCCCAACCTATAAAAGGAGCTCGAAAAGGCTGACTCACCTGATTTTTCATCTCTTCAGCGAAGCTCACGCATCGCTGGATCACGAGGAAGCAAGCGCCGTCTGGAAGAGCATATCAGCAGGACGAGCCATCCTGAAGCCGCTGGCACCGCCGCCTTCCACTGCCGTTCCTGCTGCGCTATCCGGCGCCCATATCCTTTATAATCCTTGTTCTGTGATACTCTGTGTGTGTGTTCGCCCTGCGACGCACATTCACAAAAGAGTTGTGTCTTTTTAAAGATGCCTTCGTGCGGCTCGTGCAGATCCCCGCTCAGCGAAGGAGATCGTCATGTCATCTGCGTCTCCTGTCTGGGTGAAGACCATGCAGCGCTCGCGCTCGCTGATGGCGGATGTCCTCATTGCGAGCTGATGCCTATGGTGACTCTGAGGACTCGCCTGGCATCCTTCTCGAAGCCTGCATCATCCGCTGCGCCGCAGCGCCGTAAGAAGCGCCGCTCGCAGCGCCTACCAGAACCGCCTCCAGCTCGGCCGAGCTCGCCGGTTCCCTCCGCTTCGCCGGTCTCCCCTGCATCGCTTCCCGATGCTCAGTGTCCGCTGCTTGCCGACGCGTCATCGGAGGAAGTGGATCTCAGGCCCGCGTCGGAGGAAGAAGACACGTGCTCTCTGCTTGCTTCGGGCAGTGAGGGTTGGACGAGCTCCGTGGATCTCGCGCCAGCTGCTCAGAGGCCCAGCAGACGGGGGGATATCGATAAGGAG